>NW_027488850.1:0-282162 GCF_050948215.1 Halictus rubicundus | reverse complement strand
GATAGAGGATAGGATAGGATAGAGGATAGGATAGGAAAAAGGATAGGATAGGATAGGATAGAGGATAGGATAGGACAGAGGATAGAATAGGATACAGGATAGGATAGGATAGAGGATAATATAGGATAGAGGATAGGATAGGATAGAGGATAGGATAGAGGATAGGATAGAGGATAGGATAGAGGATAGGATAGAGTGGAGGATAGGATAGGATAGAGGATAGGATAGGATAGAGGATAGGATAGGGTAGAGGATAGGATAGGATAGAGGATAGGATAGGATAGAGGATAGGATATTATAGAGGATAGGATAGGATAGAGGATAGGATAGGATAGGATAGAAGGATAGGATAGGATAGAGGATAGGATTGGATAGAGGATAGGATAGAGGATAGGATAGAGGATAGGATAGAGGATAGGATAGGATAGAGGATAGGATAGGATAGAGGATAGGATAGAGGATAGAATAGGATAGAGGATAGGATAGGATAGAGGATAGGATAGGATAGAGGATCGGATAGAAGATAGGATAGGATAGAGGATAGGATAGGATAGAGGATAGTATATGATAGAGGATAGGATAGAATAGAGGATAGGATAGGATTGAGGATAGGATAGGATAGAGGATAGGATAGAGGATAGGATAGAGGATAGGATAGGATAGAGGATCGGATAGAGGATAGGATAGGATAGAGGATCGGATAGAGGATAGGATAGGATAGAGGAAAGGATATAATAGAGGATAGGATAGGTAATTGGTTAGGATAGAGGATAGGATAAGGTAGAGGATAGTAATAGGATAGAGGATGGGATAGGATAGAGGATAGGGTAGGATAAAGGATAGGATAGGGATAGAGGATAGGATAGGATAGAGGATAGGATAGGATAGAGGATAGGATAGAGGATATGATAGAGGATAGGATATGATAGAGGATTGGATAGGTAATTGGATAGGATAGAGTATACGATAAGGTAGAGGATAGGATAGGATAGAGGATATAATAGGATAGGGGATATAATAGGATAGAGGATAGGATAGGATAGAGGATAGGATACGAAAGAGGATAGGATAGGATAGAGGATAGGATAGGATACAGGAAAGGATAGGATAGAGGATAGGATAAGGTAGAGGATAGTATAGGATAGAGGATTAGGATAAAGGATAGGATAGGATAGAGGATAGGATTGGATAGAGGATAGGATAGGATAGAGGATAGGATAGGATAGAGGATAGGATAGGATAGAGGGTAGGATAGGATAGAGGATAGGATAGGATAGAGGATAGTATAGGATAGAGGATAGGATAGGATACATGATAGGCTGGGGTTAGAGGATAGGATAGGATAGAGGATAGTATAGGATAGAGGATAGGATATGATAGATGATAGGATAGGATACGATAGAGGATAGGATAGAGGATCGGATAGAGGATAGGATAGGATAGAGGATCGGATAGAGGATCGGATAGAGGATATAATAGGATAGAGGATAGGATAGGATAGAGGATAGGATACGAAAGAGGATAGGATAGGATAGAGGATAGGATAGGATAGAGGACAGGATAGAGGATAGGATAGAGGATAGGATAGAATGGAGGATAGCATAGGATAGAGGATAGGATAGGATAGAGGATAGGATAGGGGTAGAGGATAGGATAGGATAGAGGATAGGATAAGATAGAGGATAGTATAGGATAGAGGATAGGATAGGATACAGGAAAGGATAGGATAGAGGATAGGATAGGTAATTGGATAGGATAGAGGATAGGATAAGGTAGAGGATAGTATAGGATAGAGGATAGGATAAAGGATAGGATAGGATAGAGGATAGGATAGGATAGAGGATAGGATAGGATAGAGGATAGGATAGGATAGAGGATAGGATAGGATAGAGGGTAGGATAGGATAGAGGATAGGATAGGATAGAGGATAGTATAGGATAGAGGATAGGATAGGATACATGATAGGCTGGGTTAGAGGATAGGATCGGATAGAGGATAGGATAGGATAGAGGATCGGATAGAGGATCGGATAGAGGATAGGATAGGATAGAGGATAGGATAGGATAGAGGATAGGATAGGATAGAAGATAGGATAGGATAGAGGGTAGGATAGGATAGAGGATAGGATAGGATAGAGGATAGGATAGGAAAGAGGAGAGGATAGGATAGAGGATAGGATAGGATAGAGGATAGGATAGGAAAGAGGATAGGATAGGATACAGGATAGGATAAGATAGAGGATAGGATAGGATAGAGGATAGGATAGGATAGAGATGGGATAGGATAGAGGATAGGATAGGATAGAGGATAGGATAGGATAGGATAGAAGGATAGGATAGGATAGAGGATAGGATTGGATAGAGGATAGGATAGAGGATAGGATAGGATAGAGGATAGGATAGGATAGAGGATAGGATAGAGGATAGAATAGGATAGAGGATAGGATAGGATAGAGGATAGGATAGGATAGAGGATCGGATAGAAGATAGGATAGGATAGAGGATAGGATAGGATAGAGGATAGTATATGATAGAGGATAGGATAGAATAGAGGATAGGATAGGATAGAGGATCGGATAGAGGATAGGATAGGATAGAGGAAAGGATATAATAGAGGATAGGATAGGTAATTGGTTAGGATAGAGGATAGGATAAGGTAGAGGATAGGATATGATAGTGGATAGGATAGGATAGAGGATAGGATAGGAAAGAGGATAGGATAGGATTACAGGATAGGATAGGATAGAGGATAGGATAGAGGATAGGATAGAGGATAGGATAGAGGATAGGATAGGATAGAGGATCGGATAGAGGATAGGATAGGATAGAGGAAAGGATATAATAGAGGATAGGATAGGTAATTGGATAGGAATGAGGATAGGATAAGGTAGAGGATAGTATAGGATAGAGGATGGGATAGGATAGAGGATAGGATAGGATAAAGGATAGGATAGGATAGAGGATAGGATAGGATAGAGGATAGGATAGGATAGAGGATAGGATAGAGGATATGATAGAGGATAGGATAGGATAGAGGATAGGATAGGATAGAGGATAGGATAGAGGATATGATAGAGGATAGGATAGGATAGAGGTTAGGATAGGATAGAGGATAGGATAGAGGATATGATAGAGGATAGGATAGGATAGAGGATTGGATAGGTAATTGGATAGGATAGAGTATACGATAAGGTAGAGGATAGGATAGGATAGAGGATATAATAGGATAGAGGATATAATAGGATAGAGGATAGGATAGGATAGAGGATAGGATACGAAGAGGATATAATAGGATAGAGGATAGGATAGGATAGAGGATAGGATACGAAAGAGGATAGGATAGGATAGAGGATAGGATAGGAGAGAGGATAGGATAGAGGATAGGATAGAGTGGAGGATAGGATAGGATAGAGGATAGGATAGGATAGAGGATAGGATAGGGTAGAGGATAGGATAGGATAGAGGATAGGATAGGATAGAGGATAGGATAGGATAGAGGATATGATAGGATAGAGGATAGGATAGGATAGAGGATAGGATAGGATAGAGGAAAGGATAGGATAGGATAGAGGATAGGATAAGGTAGAGGAAGTATAGGATAGAGAGAGGATAAGATAGAGGATAGGATAGGATAGAGGATAGGATAGGATTGAGGATAGGATAGAGGATAGGATAGGATAGAGGATAGGATAGGATAGGATAGAGGATAGGATAGGATAGAGGATAGGATATGATAGAGGATAGGATAGGATACGATAGAGGATAGGATAGAGGATCGGATAGAGGGATAGGATATGATAGAGGATAGGATAGGATACGATAGAGGATAGGATAGAGGTTCGGATAGAGGATAGGATAGGATAGAGGATCGGATAGAGGATAGGATAGGATAGAGGATAGGATAGGATAGAGGATAGAGTGATAGAGGATAGAGGTAGGATAGAGGATAGGATAGGATAGAGGATAGGATTGGATAGAGGATCGGATAGAGGATAGGATAGGATAGAGGATAGGATAGAATAGAGGATAGGATAGGATAGAGGATAGTATAGGATAGAGAATAGATAGAATAGAGGATAGGATAGGATAAAGGATAGGATAGCATAGAGGATAGGATAGGATAGGATAGAGGATAGGATAGGATAGGATAGAGGATAGGATAGAGGATAGGATAGGATAGAGGATCGGATAGAGGATAGGATAGGATAGAGGATAGGATAGGATAGAGGAAGGATCGGATAGAGGATAGGATAGGATAGAGGATAGGATAGGATAGAGGAAGGATAGGATAGAGGATAGGATAGGTAATTGGATAGGATAGAGGATAGGATAAGGTAGAGGATAGTATAGGATAGAGGATAGGATAGGATAGAGGATAGGATAGGAAAAAGGATAGGATAGGATAGGATAGAGGGATTAGGATAGGATAGAGGATAGGATAGGATACAGGGATAGGATAGGATAGAGGATAATATAGGATAGAGGATAGGATAGGATAGAGGATAGGATAGGTTAGAGGATAGGATAGGATAGAGGATAGGATAGGATAGAGGATAGGATAGGATAGAGGATAGGTTAGGATAGAGGATAGGATAGGATAGAGGATATAATAGGATTGAGGGAAAGGATAGGATAGAGGATAGGATAGGATAGAGGATAGGATAGGATAGAGGATAGGATAGGACAGAGGATAGGATAGGAAAGAGGGTAGGATAGGATAGAGGATAGGATAGGATAGAGGATAGGATAGGATAAAGGATGGGATAGGATAGGATAGAGGATAGGATAGGATAGAGTATAGGATAGGATAGAGGGTAGGATTGGATAGAGGATAGGATAGAGGATAGGATAGAGGATAGGATAGAGGATAGGATAGAGGATAGGATAGGATAGAGGATAGGATTGGATAGAGGATAGGATAGGACAGAGGATAGGATAGGAAAGAGGGTAGGATAGGATAGAGGATAGGATAGGATAAAGGATAGGATAGGATAGGATAGGATAGAGGATAGGAAAGGATAGAGGATAGGATAGGATAGAGGATAGGATTGGATAGAGGAAAGGATAGGATAGAGGATAGGATAGGATAGAGGATATAATAGGATAGAGGATATAATAGGATAGAGGATAGGATAGGATAGAGGATAGGATACGAAAGAGGATAGGATAGGATAGAGGATAGGATAGGATAGAGGATAGGATAGAGGATAGGATAGAGTGGAGGATAGGATAGGATAGAGGATAGGATAGGATAGAGGATAGGATAGGGTAGAGGATAGGATAGGATAGAGGATAGGATAGGATAGAGGATAGGATAGGATAGAGGATATGATAGGATAGAGGATAGGATAGGATAGAGGATAGGATAGGATAGAGAAAGGATAGGATAGGATAGAGGATAGGATAAGGTAGAGGAAGTATAGGATAGAGGAGAGGATAAGATAGAGGATAGGATAGGATAGAGCATAGGATAGGATTGAGGATAGGATAGAGGATAGGATAGGGATAGAGGATAGGATAGGATAGGATAGAGGATAGGATAGGATAGAGGATAGGATATGATAGAGGATAGGATAGGATACGATAGAGGATAGGATAGAGGATCGGATAGAGGATAGGGATATGATAGAGGATAGGATAGGATACGATAGAGGATAGGATAGAGGTTCGGATAGAGGATAGGATAGGATAGAGGATCGGATAGAGGATAGGATAGGATAGAGGATAGGATAGGATAGAGGATAGAGTAGGATAGAGGATAGAGGTAGGATAGAGGATAGGATAGGATAGAGGATAGGATTGGATAGAGGATCGGATAGAGGATAGGAAAGGATAGAGGATAGATAGGATAGAGGATAGGATAGGAATAGAGGATAGTATAGGATAGAGAATAGGATAGAAATAGAGGATAGGATAGGATAAAGGATAGGATAGCATAGAGGATAGGATAGGATAGAGGATAGGATAGGATAGGATAGAGGATAGGATAGAGGATAGGATAGGATAGAGGATCGGATAGAGGATAGGATAGGATAGAGGATAGGATAGGATAGAGGAAGGATAGGATAGAGGATAGGATAGGTAATTGGATAGGATAGAGGATAGGATAGGTAATTGGATAGGATAGAGGATAGGATAAGGTAGAGGATAGTATAGGATAGAGGATAGGAGAGGATAGAGGATAGGATAGGATAGAGGATAGGATAGGGAAAAAGGATAGGATAGGATAGGATAGAGGATAGGATAGGATAGAGGATAGGATAGGATACAGGATAGGATAGGATAGAGGATAATATAGGATAGAGGATAGGTTAGGATAGAGGATAGGATAGGATAGAGGATAGGATAGAATAGAGGATAGGATAGGATAGAGGATAGGATAGGATAGAGGATAGGATAAGATAGAGGATATAATAGGATAGAGGATAGGATACTATAGAGGATAGGATACGAAAGAGGATAGGATAGGATAGAGGATAGGATAGGATAGAGGATTGGATAGGTAATTGGATAGGATAGAGTATACGATAAGGTAGAGGATAGGATAGGATAGAGGATATAATAGGATAGAGGATATAATAGGATAGAGGATAGGATACGAAAGAGGATAGGATAGGATAGAGGATAGGATAGGATAGAGGATAGGATAGAGGATAGGATAGAGGATAGGATAGAGTGAGGATAGGATAGGATAGAGGATAGGATAGGATACAGGATAGGATAGGATAGAGGATAATATAGGATAGAGGATAGGATAGGATAGAGGATAGGATAGGATAGAGGATAGGATAGGATAGAGGATAGGATAGGATAGAGGATAGGATAGGATAGAGGATAGGATAGATAGAGGATATAATAGGATAGAGGATATAATAGGATAGAGGATAGGATAGGATAGAGGATAGGATACGAAAGAGGATAGGATAGGATAGAGGATAGGATAGGATAGAGGATAGGATATGGATAGAGGATAGGATACGAAAGAGGATAGGATAGGATAGAGGATAGGATAGGATAGAGGATAGTATAGAGGATAGGATAGAGGATAGGATAGAGTGGGAGGATAGGATAGGATAGAGGATAGGATAGGATAGAGGATAGGATAGGGTAGAGGATAGGATAGGATAGAGGATAGGATAGTAGAGGATAGATCTGGATAGAGGAATAGAGATAGGATAGAGGATAGGGATAGGATAGAGGATAGGATAGGATTGAGGAAAGGATAGGATAGGATAGAGGCTTAGGACTTCAGCTGCGAAGTTAGCTTCACGTTCGCTGCACTTCACCGCTGCACGGCTCGACTTCAGCTTCACGGTTCACTGCGACTGCGCACTTCATCGGATAGAGGATAGGACAAGGTTCTTCACGTCACTTCTCTCGTCGAGCTTGGCACTCGCGTTGCCTAGCTCGACTTCACTAGTCACTTCACGGCTCAGCGTCAATTCACGGCAGTCACGTCACGTCGTCACTCACTTCACTCTGCACTGGCTGCACTTCGACTTCACGGCTTCACTCTCTACGCTTCACTGGCACGTCACTGCGTCTTCACGCCCTTCACTTCACTTCTCTCTTCACTCTTGCACTTTCACTCTGTCACTTCACTTGCACTTCTTCTCTTCACTCTGCACTCACTGCACTCTTCACTTCACTTCACTGCGTTCACGTCACTGTCACCTCGTCACTGCTCTTCACTTCACTGCACTCTCACGTCTCTCGTCACTTCTTCACTTCTTGCACTGCTTCAGCTGTCACTTCACGTACCAAGTCACTTCACTCTCCTCTTCACCTGTAGCTCTTCACTACACTTCACTCTTCACTTCACTTCACTCGTCACTTGCACTTCACTCTTCACTTCACTTCCCCCTTCACGTTCACTTGCACTTCACTCTTCACTTCACGTCCCTCTTCACTTCCACTTCACCCGTCACTTCACTTCACTCTTCACCACACTTCACTCTGTCACTGCACTGTCACGCTTCACTGCACTCTTCACTTCACTCTTCACTTCACTCTATTCTTCACTTCCACTTCACTCTGCACGTCACTGTCACTCTTCACGTCACTTTACTCTTCACGTCACTTCACTCTCTCACTTCACTTTCACTCTTCACTTCACAACACTCTTCACGTCACTTCACTCTTCACTTCACTTCACTTCACTCCTTCACTGCACTGCACGTCTTGCACTTCAATTCACTCTTCACTTCACTCTTCACTTCACTCTTCACTTGCACTCTTCACTTCACTTCACTCTTCACGTCACTTCACTCTTCACTTCACTCTTCACTCCACTTCACGCTTCACTTCACTTCACTCTTCACGTCACTTCACTCTTCACTTCACGCTCCTCACTTCACTTCACTCTTCACTTCACTTCACTCTTCACTACACCATCACTCTTCACGTCACTCACTCTTCACTTCACTTCAATGCTTCACTTCACTTCACTTCTTCACTTCTCTCTGCACTTCACTCTTCACTTCACTTCACTCTTCACTTCACTCTTCACTTCACTTCACTCTTCCCTTCACACCACTCGTTCACTTCACTGTACCAATTAACTTCACTCTTCACGTGCACCGTACTCGTTCACGACACTTCACTCTTCATTTCACTTCACTCTTCACTTTACTTCACCCTTCACTTCACTTCACTCTTCACTGCACTTCACTCTTCACTTCACTTCACTCTTTCACTGGCACTCTTCACATCACTCTTCACTTCACATCACTCTTCAATTCACTTACCAATTCACTTCACTCTACACCTCACCTTACTCTTCATCTTCACTTCACTCTTCACACCACTTCACTGTTCACACCACTTCACTCTTCACTTCACTCACTCGTCACTCACCTCCCTCTTCACTTCACTTCACTCTTCACTTCACTTCACCCTTCCCGTCACGTCACTCTTCACTTCACCGTACTCTTCACTACACTTCACTCTTCACTTCACTCCTTCACTGCACTTCACTCTTCACTTCAATTGCACTCTGCACTTCACTTCACTCTTCACGTCACTTCACTCTTCACTTCACTTCACTCTTTACTTCACGGTCACTCTTCACTTCACTTCACTCTTCACTACACTTCACTCAACACGTCACTTCACCCATCACTTCATTTAACTCTTCACTTCACTTCACTCCTCACTACACTTCACTCTGTCACTTCACATCACTCATCACTTCACTTCACCGCACGCTTCACGGTCACTCGTCACTTCACTCTGCACTTCACTTCACTCTGCACTTCACTCTTCACTTGCACTCTGCACACCACTTCACTCTCTTCACTTCACTGTCACTCTTCACTTCACCTCCCTCTTCACTTCACTTCACGCTTCACGTGCACTTCACGCGTCCCTTCACGTCTGTCACTGTCACTCTTCACGTCACTCTCTATTCGTCACTCCACTGCACTCGTCACTTCACTTCACGCGTCACTTCACATCACTCAGTCACTTCACTTCACCTCACTCTTCACTTCACTCTTCACGTGCACGTCTGCACTCACTTCACGCGTGCACTGCACTCGGTCACTGTCACTCGGCACACCACGTGCACGCTGTCACTGTCACTGTCACGTCTTCACTTCACCTCCCTCTTCACTTCACTTCACTGCTTCACTTCACGGCACTCTGTCCCTGTCACTCTGCACTGCACTCTGTCTCTTCACTCCATTCGTCACTCCACTGCACTCTTCACTGCACTTCACTCTGTCACTTCTCTTTACCTTCACTGCACTGCACTCGTCTCTTCACCTCACTGCTTCACTACACGTCACGCGGCACTTCACTTGCACCCGGCACTTCACGTCCACTCGTCACTGCACTTCACTGCACTCTTCACTGCACTGCACTTCACTCTTCTCTGTCACGCTTCACGTCACTTCACTCTTCACGTGCACGCGTCACTTCACGTGCTCACTCTTCACTGCACTTCTTCTCTGCACGTCTCTGTCACGCTCTTCACTTCACGGCACTCTTCACTTCACTGCACTCGGTCCTTCACTTCACTCTTCCTCACTTCACTTACCAATGCACCTTCACGTCTTCACTTCACGTACTCTTCACTACACTTCACTCTCACTTCACTTCACTCTTCACTTCACTTCCCCCTTTCACTTCACTTCACTCCTCTGTCACTTCACTTCACTCTTCACGTCACTTCACCCTGCACGTCACTTCACTCTTCACCACACGTCACGTCTTCACGTCACTTCACTCTTCACTTCACTTAACTCTTCACTTCACTCACGCTTCACTTCACTTCACTCTTGCACGTCACGTGCACTCTTCACGTAACTTCACTCTTCACTTCACTTCAGTCTTCACACCACTGCAATCGTCCCTTCACTTCACTCTTCACTTCACTTCTCTCTTCACTTCACTTCACTCTTCACTGTCACCTCACTCTTCACGTCACTGCACTCTTCACACCACTTCACTCTTCACACCACTTCACTCTGTCACTTCACGTCACTCTTCACGTGCACCTCCCTCTTCACTTCACTTCACTCTTCACTTCACTTCACTCGTCACTTCACTTCACTCTTCACTTCACCTCCCTCTTCACTTCACTGTCACTCTTCACTTCACTTCACTCTTCACTTCACTCTTCACTTCACTCTTCACTGTCACCGCTATTCTTCCACTGCACTTCAGCTCTTTCACTTCACTTCACTCGTCCTGCACTTTACTTCTCACTTCACTTCACTCTGCACTTCACTGTCACTCGTCACTTCAATGTCACTCTGCACATCACTGCCACTCTTCACTTCACTTCACTCTTCACTTCACTTCACTCTTCCCTTCACTGTCACTTCACTCTTCACTTCACCTTACTCTTCCTACACTTCACTCTTCTCTTCACCTCACTGCTTCACTTCACTTCACTCTTCACGTCACTTCAATCTTCACTTCACTTCACTTCTTCACTTCACTTCACTCGTCACTTCACTCTTCACATCACTCTTCACTTCACTTCACTCGTCAATTCACTTACCAAGTTCACTTCACTCTACACTCGCACCGTACTCTTCACTGCACTTCACTCTTCACACCACTTCACTCTTCACTTCACTTCACTCTTCACTGTCACCTCCCCTCTTCACGTCACGCACTCTCACTTCACTGCACGCTTCACTTCACTCTTCACTGTCACTCTTCACTTCACTCTTCACGTCACTCTATTCTTCACTTCACTGCACTCTGCACTTCACTTCACTCTTCACTGCACTTTACGCTTCACATCACTTCACTCTTCACTGTCACTTCACTGCTGCACTTCACTGCACTCGTTCACTCTACTGTCACTCTTCACTCTACTTCACTCTGTCACTTCACTTCACTCTTCACTTCAAGTCACGCTTCACTGCACTCGTGCACTTCACGTCACTCTTCACTGTCACGTCACTCTGTCACTTCACTTCACGCTTCACTACACTGCACTCTCCACTTGCACTCCACTCGTCACTTCACTTCACCCTTCACTTCACTGCCACTCTTCACTTCACTGCACTTCACTCGTCACTTCACTTCACTTCACTCTTCACTTCACTCTGCACTTCACTTCACGCGTCACTTCACTCTGTCACTTCACTGCACGTCTTCACGTCACGTGCACTCTTCCGTTCACGTCACTCTGCACGTCACTTACCAATTCACGTTCACTCTGCACTTCACCTTACTCTTCACTACACTGCACTCTTCACTTCGCTTCACTCTTCACGTCACTTCACTCTTCACTTCACTTCCCCCTTCACTTCACGTCACTTCACTCTTCACTTCACGTCACTCTTCACTTCACTTCACCCGTCACTGCACTTCTCTCTTCACCACACTTCACTCTTCTCTGCACTTCACTCTGCACTTCACTTCACTCTTCACTTCACTCCACTCTTCACTTCACTTCACTCTTCACTTCACTTCACTCTCGTCACGTTCACTTCACTCGTTCACACCACTGCACTCTTCACGTCACCACTCTCTTCACTTCACCTCCCTCTTCACTTCACTTCACTCTGTCACTTCACTTCACTCGTCACTTCACTCTTCACGTCACTCTTCACTTCACTCTATTCTTCACTTCACTTCACTCTTCACTTCACTTCACTCTTCACTTCACTTACTCTTCACTTCACTTCACTCTTCACTTCACTGTCACTCTTCACTACACTTCACGCTTCACATCACTTCACTCTTCACTTCACGTCACTCTTCACTTCACTTCACTCTTCCCTTCACTTCACTCCACTCTTCACTGTCACCTTACTCTGCCTACACGTTCACTCTTCTCGTCACCTCACTCTTCACTTCACTTCACTCTTCACTTCACTGTCAATCTTCACTTCACTTCACTCTGTCACTTCACGTTCACTCTTCACTTCACTCTTCACATCACTCTTCACTTCACGTTCACTCTGCAATGCACTGCACTCTTCACTTCACGTCTTCACTTCACTCTTCACTTCACTCTGCACTTCACTCTATTCGTCACTTCACTTCACTCGTCACTTCACTTCACCCTTCACTTCACTTCACTCTTCACCACACTTCACTCTTCACTTCACTTCACTCTTCACTTCACTTCACGTCTTCACGTCACTTGCACTCTTCACTTCACTTCACTCTTCACTTCACTTCACTTCTTCACTTCACTTCACTCTTCACACCACTTCACTCTTCACACCACTGCACTCTTCACGTCACTTCACTGCTGGCACTTCACCTCCCTCGTCACTTCACTTCACTCTTCACTTCAATCACTCGTCACTTCACTCTTCACTGCACTCTTCACTGCACGCTAGTCTTCACTTCACGTCACTCGTCACGGCACTTCACTCTGTCACTGCACTTTACTCTTCACTTCACTTCACTCTTCACGTCACTTCACTCTGTCACGTCACTTCACTCTTCACATCACTTCACTCTTCACTTCACTGCACTCTTCACGTCACTTCAATCGTTCACTTCACGTCACTCTTCACTTCACTCTGCACATCACTCTTCACTTCACTTCACTCTTCAATTCACTTACCAATTCACTGTCACTCTACACCTCACCGTACTCTTCACTTCACGTCACGTCTCACACCACTTCACTCTTCACACCACTTCACGCTTGCACTTCACCTCCCTCGTCACTTCACGTCACTCTTCACTGCACTTCACTCGTCACTTCACTCGTCACTTCTCTCGTTCACTTCACGTCTATTCGTCACGTCACGTCACTCTTCACTTCAGCTTCACCCGGCACTTCACTGCACTCTGTCACCACACGTCACTCTTCACGTCACTGTCACTCTTCACTTCACTTCACTCTTCACTTCACTTCACTCTTCACTTCACTTCACTCTTCACTTCACTTCACTCTTCACTTCACTTCACTCGTTCACACCACTTCTCTGTCACACCACTTCACTCTTCACTTCACTTCACTCGTTCACTTCACCGTCCCTCTTCACGTCACTTCACTCTTCACTTCACTTCACTCTTCACTTCACTTCACTCTTCACTTCACCTCCCTCTTCACTGTCACTTCACTCTTCACTTCACTGCACTCTTCACTTCACTCTTGCACTTCACTCTTCACTGCACTCTATGTCTTCACTTCACTTCACTCTTCACTTCACGTCACTCTTCTCTTCACTTTACGCGTCACTTCACTTCACTCTGTCACTTCACTTCACGCTTCACGTCAATTGCACTCTTCACATCACTTCACGCTTCACGTTCACTTCACGCTTCACTTCACTTCACTCTGCCCTTCACTTCACTTCACTCTTCACTTGCACCTTACTCGTCCTACACTTCACTCTTCTCTTCACCTCACTCTTGCACTGCACGTTCACTCTTCACTTCACTTCAAGTCTTCACTTCACTTCACTCTTCACTTCACTTCACTGCTTCACTTCCCTCTTCACATCCACTCTTCACGTCACTTCACTCTTCAATTCACTGTACCAATTCACGTTCACTCTACACCTCACCTTACGCGTCACTTCACTTCACTCTTCACACCACTTCACTCTTCACACGCACTTTCACTCTTCACTTCACTTCACTCTTCACTTCACCTCCCTCTTCACGTGCACTGCACGCTGCACTTCACGTCACTCTTCACTTCACTCTTCACTTCACTCTTCACTTCACTCTTCACTTCACTCTATTCTTCACTTCACTTCACTCTGCACTTCACTTCACGTCTTCACGTCACTGTTACTCTTCACTTCACTTCACTCTTCACTTCACTGCACTCTTCACGTTCACTTCACTCTGTCACTTCACTTCAATCTTCACTGTCACTGCACTCTGCACTGCACTCTGCACTTCACGCTTCACTTCACGTTCACGCGTCACTTCACTCTGCACTTCACTTCACTCTTCCCTTCACACCACTCTTCACTTCACTTACCAATTGAACTTCACTCTTCACGTCACCTTACTCTTCACTACACTTCACTCTTCATTTCACTTCACTCTTCACTTTACTTCACCCTCTCTTCACTTCACTCTGCACTTCACTGCACGGCTTCACTCACACACACCCCCCCCCCCCCTTCTTCTTGCTGTCCCCTCTCTCTCACACACCACACACCACACCTCACCACACACCACACCACACCAAACACCACCCCACACCACACACCACACCCCACCACACACCACTCCACACCACACCCAACACCACACCACACACCACCCCCAACCCTCACCACACCACACAACACTCCTAACCACACACCTCACCTTCCACCACATCACCACTCCACTCTCACCACACCACACTCACACCACTCCACTCACCACACCTCACACCACTCCTCCCACCACCACACCACACCTAACCACTCCTATCCACCCTCCTCCACTCCACACCACTCTCCTCACCACACCTCACACCACACCTAACCACTCCACCACCTCAACTCACCAATCCTCCACACTCTCCTATCCACTCACCACTCCACACCTAACCTCACTCCTCACCTCTCACACCACACCACTCCTCTATCCTATCACCTCTCACCAACCTCTACTCACTACCTACTCCTCCTCTATCCTCAATACATCCTCTATCCTATCCTATCCTCTACCTTATCGTATACTCTATCCTATCCAAATACCTATCCAATCCTCTATCCTATCCTATCCTCTATCATATCCTCTGTCCTATCCTCTCATCCTATCCTATCCTCTATCCTATCCTATCCTCATCCTATCCTATCCTCTCTCCTATCCTATCCACTATCTTATCCTCTCCTCTATCCTAAACTTCCTCTACCTTATCCTATCCTCTATCCTATCCTATCCTTTCCTCTATCCTATCCTATCCTCTATCCTATCCTATCCTCTATCCTATCATATCCTCTATCCAATCCTATCCTCTATCCTATCCTATCCTCTATCCTATCCTATCCTCTACCCTATCCTATCCTCTATCCTATCCTATCCTCTATCCTATCCTATCCTCCACTCTATCCTATCCTCTATCCTATCCTCTATCCTATCCTCTATCCTATCCTATCCTCTATCCTATCCTATCCTCTTTCGTATCCTATCCTCTATCCTATCCTATCCTCTATCCTATCCTATCCTCTATCCTATCCTATCCTCTTTCGTATCCTATCCTCTATCCTATCCTATCCTCTATCCTATTATATCCTCTATCCTATTATATCCTCTATCCTATCCTATCCTCTATCCTATCCTATCCTCTATCCTATCCTATCCTCTATCCTATCCTATCCTCTATCCTATCCTATCCTCTATCCTATCCTATCCTCTATCCTATATTATCCTCTATCCGATCCTATCCTGTATCCTATCCTATCCTCTATCCTATCCTATCCTCCACTCTATCCTATCCTCTATCCTATCCTCTATCCTATCCTCTATCCTATCCTATCCTCTATCCTATCCTATCCTCTTTCGTATCCTATCCTCTATCCTATTATATCCTCTATCCTATTATATCCTCTATCCTATCCTATCCTCTACCTTATCGTATACTCTATCCTATCCAATTACCTATCCAATCCTCTATCCTATCCTATCCTCTATCATATCCTCTATCCTATCCTCTATCCTATCCTATCCTCAATCCTATCCTATCCTCTATCCTATCCTATCCTCTATCCTATCATATCCTCTATCCTATCCTATCCTCTATCCTATCCTATCCTCTATCCTATCCTATCCTCTACCCTATCCTATCCTCTATCCTATCCTATCCTCTATCCTATCCTATCCTCCACTCTATCCTATCCTCTATCCTATCCTCTATCCTATCCTCTATCCAATCCTATCCTCTATCCTATCCTATCCTCTTTCGTATCCTATCCTCTATCCTATCCTATCCTCTATCCTATTATATCCTCTATCCTATTATATCCTCTATCCTATCCTATCCTCTATCCTATCCTATCCTCTATCCTATCCTATCCTCTATCCTATCCTATCCTCTATCCTATCCTATCCTCTATCCTATCCTATCCTCTATCCTATATTATCCTCTATCCTATCCTATCCTGTATCCTATCCTATCCTCTATCCTATCCTATCCTCCACTCTATCCTATCCTCTATCCTATCCTCTATCCTATCCTCTATCCTATCCTCTATCCTATCCAATCCTCTATCCTATCCTATCCTCTATCATATCCTCTATCCTATCCTCTATCCTATCCTATCCTCTATCCTATCCTATCCTCAATCCTATCCTATCCTCTATCCTATCCTATCCTCTATCTTATCCTCTCCTCTATCCTATACTTCCTCTACCTTATCCTATCCTCTATGCTATCCTATCCTTTCCTCTATCCTATCCTATCCTCTATCCTATCCTATCCTCTATCCTATCATATCCTCTATCCTATACTATCCTCTATCCTATCCTATCCTCTATCCTATCCTATCCTCTACCCTATCCTATCCTCTATCCTATCCTATCCTCTATCCTATCCTATCCTCCACTCTATCCTATCCTCTATCCTATCCTCTATCCTATCCTCTATCCTATCCTATCCTCTATCCTATCCTATCCTCTTTCGTATCCTATCCTCTATAGTATCCTATCCTCTATCCTATTATATCCTCTATCCTATCCTATCCTCTATCCTATCCTATCCTCTATCCTATCCTATCCTCTATTCTATCCTATCCTCTATCCTATCCTATCCTCTATCCTATCCTATCCTCTATCCTATATTATCCTCTATCCTATCCTATCCTGTATCCTATCCTATCCTCTATCCTATCCTATCCTCTATCCTATCCTATCCTATCCTTTTTCCTATCCTATCCTCTATCCTATCCTATCCTCTATCCTCTCCTATCCTCTATCCTATACTATCCTCTACCTTATCCTATCCTCTATCCTATCCAATTACCTATCCTATCCTCTATCCTATCCTTCCTCTATCCTATCCTATCCTCTATCCTATCCTATCCTCTATCCGATCCTCTATCCTATCCTATCCTCTATCCTATCCTCTATCCTATCCTATCCTATCCTCTATCCTATCCTATCCTATCCGCTATGCTATCCTATCCTTTATCCTATCCTATCCTCTATTCTATCCTATTCTCTATCCTATACTATCCTCTATCCTATCCTATCCTCTATCCTATCCTATCCTCTATCCTATCCTATCCTCTATCCGATCCTCTATCCAATCCTATCCTCTATCCTATCCTATCCTCTATCCTACTCTATCCTCTATCCTACTCTATCCTCTATCCTATCCTATCCTCTATCCTATCCTATCCTCTATCCTATCATATCCTCTACCCTATCCTATCCTCTATCCTATCCTATCCTCTATCCTATCCTATCCTCCACTCTATCCTATCCTCTATCCTATCCTCTATCCTATCCTCTATCCTATCCTCTATCCTATCCTATCCTCTATCCTATCCTATCCTCTTTCGTATCCTATCCTCTATCCTATCCTATCCTCTATCCTATTATATCCTCTATCCTATCCTATCCTCTACCTTATCGTATACTCTATCCTATCCAATTACCTATCCAATCCTCTATCCTATCCTATCCTCTATCATATCCTCTATCCTATCCTCTATCCTATCCTATCCTCTATCCTATCCTATCCTCAATCCTATCCTATCCTCTATCCTATCCTATCCTCTATCTTATCCTCTCCTCTATCCTATACTTCCTCTACCTTATCCTATCCTCTATCCTATCCTATCCTTTCCTCTATCCTATCCTATCCTCTATCCTATCCTATCCTCTATCCTATCATATCCTCTATCCAATCCTATCCTCTATCCTATCCTATCCTCTATCCTATCCTATCCTCTACCCTATCCTATCCTCTATCCTATCCTATCCTCTATCCTATCCTATCCTCCACTCTATCCTATCCTCTATCCTATCCTCTATCCTATCCTCTATCCTATCCTATCCTCTATCCTATCCTATCCTCTTTCGTATCCTATCCTCTATCCTATCCTATCCTCTATCCTATCCTATCCTCTATCCTATCCTATCCTCTTTCGTATCCTATCCTCTATCCTATCCTATCCTCTATCCTATTATATCCTCTATCCTATTATATCCTCTATCCTATCCTATCCTCTATCTTATCCTATCCTCTATCCTATCCTATCCTCTATCCTATCCTATCCTCTATCCTATCCTTTCCTCAATCCTATTATATCCTCCATCCTATCCTATCCTCTATCCTAACCTATCCTCTATCCTATCCTATCCTCTATCCTATCCTATCCTCTATCCTATCCTATCCTCTAACCTATCCTATCCTCTATCCTATCCTATCCTCTATCCTATATTATCCTCTATCCTATCCTATCCTGTATCCTATCCTATCCTCTATCCTATCCTATCCTCTATCCTATCCTATCCTATCCTTTTTCCTATCCTATCCTCTATCCTATCCTATCCTCTATCCTATACTATCCTCTACCTTATCCTATCCTCTATCCTATCCAATTACCTATCCTATCCTCTATCCTATCCTTCCTCTATCCTATCCTATCCTCTATCCTATCCTATCCTCTATCCGATCCTTCCTCTATCCTATCCTATCCTCTATCCTATCCTATCCTCTATCCGATCCTCTATCCTATCCTATCCTCTATCCTATCCTCTATCCTATCCTATCCTATCCTCTATCCTATCCTATCCTATCCTCTATGCTATCCTATCCTGTATCCTATCCTATCCTCTATCCTATACTATCCTCTATCTTATCCTATCCTCTATCCTATCCTATCCTCTACCCTATCCTATCCTCTATCCTATCCTATCCTCTATCCTATGCTATCCTCCATTCTATCCTATCCTCTATCCTATCCTCTATCCTGTCCTCTATCCTATCCTATCCTCTATCCTATCCTATCCTCTTTCGTATCCTATCCTCTATCCTATCCTATCCTCTATCCTATTATATCCTCTATCCGATCCTCTATCCGATCCTCTATCCTATCCTATCCTCTATCCGATCCTCTATCCTATCCTCTATCGTATCCTATCCTATCATCTATCATATCCTATCCTCTATCCTATCCTATCCTCTATCCTATGCTATCCTCCATTCTATCCTATCCTCTATCCTATCCTCTATCCTGTCCTCTATCCTATCCTATCCTCTATCCTATCCTATCCTCTTTCGTATCCTATCCTCTATCCTATCCTATCCTCTATCCTATTATATCCTCTATCCGATCCTCTATCCGATCCTCTATCCTATCCTATCCTCTATCCGATCCTCTATCCTATCCTCTATCGTATCCTATCCTATCATCTATCATATCCTATCCTCTATCCTATACTATCTTCTATCCTATCCTATCCTCTAACCCAGCCTATCATGTATCCTATCCTATAATCTATCCTATACTATCCTCTATCCTATCCTATCCTCTATCCTATCCTACCCTCTATCCTATCCTATCCTCTATCCTATCCTATCCTCTATCCTATCCTATCCTCTATCCAATCCTATCCTCTATCCTATCCTATCCTTTATCCTATCCTCTATCCTATACTATCCTCTACCTTATCCTATCCTCTATCCTATCCTTTCCTGTATCCTATCCTATCCTCTATCCTATCCTATCCTCTTTCGTATCCTATCCTCTATCCTATCCTATCCTCTATCCTATTATATCCCCTATCCTATTATATCCTCTATCCTATCCTATCCTCTACCTTATCGTATACTCTATCCTATCCAATTACCTATCCAATCCTCTATCATATCCTATCCTCTATCATATCCTCTATCCTATCCTCTATCCTATCCTATCCTCTATCCTATCCTATCCTCTATCCTATCCTATCCTTTATCCTACCCTATCCTCTATCCTATCCCATCCTCTATCCTATACTATCCTCTACCTTATCCTATCCTCTATCCTAACCAATTACCTATCCTATCCTCTATTATATCCTTTCCTCTATCCTATCCTATCCTCTATCCGATCCTCTATCCTATCCTATCCTCTATCCTATCCTCTATCCTATCCTCTATCCTATCCTATCCTCAATCCTATCCTATCCTCTATTCTATCCTATCCTCTATCATATACTATCCTCTATCCTATCCTATCCTCTATCCTATCCTATCTTCTATCCGATCCTCTATCCTATCCTATCCTCTATCCTATCCTATCCTCTATCCTATTCTATCCTCTATCCTATCCTCTATCCTATCCTATCCTCTATCCTATCCTATCCTCTATCCTATCCTCTATCCTATCCTCTATCCTATCCTCTATCCAATCCTATCCTCTATCCTATCCTATCCTTCTATCCTATCCTATCCTATCCTCTATCCTATCCTATCCTCTATAATATCCTATCCTCTATCCTATCCTATCCTCTATCCTATCCTATCCTCTACCCTATCCTATCCTCTATCCTATCCTATCCTCTATCCTATCCTATCCTCCACTCTATCCTATCCTCTATCCTATCCTCTATCCTATCCTCTATCCTATCCTATCCTCTATCCTATATTATCCTCTATCCTATCCTATCCTGTATCCTATTCTATCCTCTGTCCTATCCTATCCTCTATCCTATCCTATCCTATCCTTTTTCCTATCCTATCCTCTATCCTATCCTATCCTCTATCCTATCCTATCCTCTATCCTATACTATCCTCTACCTTATCCTATACTCTATCCTATCCAATTACCTATCCTATCCTCTATCCTATCCTTCCTCTATCCTATCCTATCCTCTATCCTATCCTATCCTCTATCCTATCCTATCCTCTATCCTATCCTATCCTCTACCCTATCCTATCCTCTATCCTATCCTATCCTCTATCCTATCCTATCCTCCACTCTATCCTATCCTCTATCCTATCCTCTATCCTATCCTCTATCCTATCCTCTATCCTATCCTATCCTCTATCCTATCCTATCCTCTTTCGTATCCTATCCTCTATCCTATCCTATCCTCTATCCTATTATATCCTCTATCCTATTATATCCTCTATCCTATCCTATCCTCTACCTTATCGTATACTCTATCCTATCCAATTACCTATCCAATCCTCTATCCTATCCTATCCTCTATCATATCCTCTGTCCTATCCTCTATCCTATCCTATCCTCTATCCTATCCTATCCTCAATCCTATCCTATCCTCTATCCTATCCTATCCTCTATCTTATCCTCTCCTCTATCCTATACTTCCTCTACCTTATCCTATCCTCTATCCTATCCTATCCTTTCCTCTATCCTATCCTATCCTCTATCCTATCCTATCCTCTATCCTATCATATCCTCTATCCAATCCTATCCTCTATCCTATCCTATCCTCTATCCTATCCTATCCTCTACCCTATCCTATCCTCTATCCTATCCTATCCTCTATCCTATCCTATCCTCCACTCTATCCTATCCTCTATCCTATCCTCTATACTATCCTCTATCCTATCCTATCCTCTATCCTATCCTATCCTCTTTCGTATCCTATCCTCTATCCTATCCTATCCTCTATCCTATCCTATCCTCTATCCTATCCTATCCTCTTCGTATCCTATCCTCTATCCTATCCTATCCTCTATCCTATTATATCCTCTATCCTATTATATCCTCTATCCTATCCTATCCTCTATCCTATCCTATCCTCTATCCTATCCTATCCTCTATCCTATCCTATCCTCTATCCTATCCTATCCTCTATCCTATCCTATCCTCTATCCTATATTATCCTCTATCCTATCCTATCCTGTATCCTATCCTATCCTCTATCCTATCCTATCCTCCACTCTATCCTATCCTCTATCCTATCCTCTATCCTATCCTCTATCCTATCCTATCCTCTATCCTATCCTATCCTCTTTCGTATCCTATCCTCTATCCTATTATATCCTCTATCCTATTATATCCTCTATCCTATCCTATCCTCTACCTTATCGTATACTCTATCCTATCCAATTACCTATCCAATCCTCTATCCTATCCTATCCTCTATCCTATCCTATCCTCTTTCGTATCCTATCCTCTATAGTATCCTATCCTCTATCCTATTATATCCTCTATCTTATCCTATCCTCTATCCTATCCTATCCTCTATCCTATCCTATCCTCTATTCTATCCTATCCTCTATCCTATCCTATCCTCTATCCTATCCTATCCTCTATCCTATATTATCCTCTATCCTATCCTATCCTGTATCCTATCCTATCCTCTATCCTATCCTATCCTCTATCCTATCCTATCCTATCCTTTTTCCTATCCTATCCTCTATCCTATCCTATCCTCTATCCTCTCCTATCCTCTATCCTATACTATCCTCTACCTTATCCTATCCTCTATCCTATCCAATTACCTATCCTATCCTCTATCCTATCCAATTACCTATCCTATCCTCTATCCTATCCTTCCTCTATCCTATCCTATCCTCTATCCTATCCTATCCTCTATCCGATCCTCTATCCTATCCTATCCTCTATCCTATCCTCTATCCTATCCTATCCTATCCTCTATCCTATCCTATCCTCTATGCTATCCTATCCTTTATCCTATCCTATCCTCTATTCTATCCTATTCTCTATCCTATACTATCCTCTATCCTATCCTATCCTCTATCCTATCCTATCCTCTATCCTATCCTATCCTCTATCCGATCCTCTATCCAATCCTATCCTCTATCCTATCCTATCCTCTATCCTACTCTATCCTCTATCCTACTCTATCCTCTATCCTATCCTATCCTCTATCCTATCCTATCCTCTATCCGATCCTCTATCCTATCCTATCCTCTATCCGAACCTCTATCCTATCCTCTATCGTATCCTATCCTATCCTCTATCATATCCTATCCTCTATCCGATCCTCTATCCTATCCTCTATCGTATCCTATCCTATCCTCTATCATATCCTATCCTCTATCCTATCCTATCCTCTATCCTATCCTATCCTATCCTCTATCCTATCCTATCCTCTATCCTATCCTCAATCCTATCCTATGCTCTATCCTATCCTATCCTCTATCTTATCCTCTCCTCTATCCTATACTTCCTCTACCTTATCCTATCCTCTATCCTATCCTATCCTTTCCTCTATCCTATCCTATCCTCTATCCTATCCTATCCTCTATCCTATCATATCCTCTATCCTATCCTATCCTCTATCCTATCCTATCCTCTATCCTATCCTATCCTCTACCCTATCCTATCCTCTATCCTATCCTATCCTCTATCCTATCCTATCCTCCACTCTATCCTATCCTCTATCCTATCCTCTATCCTATCCTATCCTCTATCCTATCCTATCCTCTTTCGTATCCTATCCTCTATCCTATCCTATCCTCTATCCTATTATATCCTCTATCCTATTATATCCTCTATCCTATCCTATCCTCTATCCTATACTTTCCTCTATCCAATCCTATCCTCTATCCTATCCTATCCTCTATCCTTTCCTATCCTCTATCCTATCCTATCCTATCCTATCCTTTATCCTATCCTATCCTCTATCCTATCCTACCCTCTTTCCTATCCTATCCTCTGTCCTATCCTATCCTCTATCCAATCCTATCCTCTATCCTATCCTATCCTCTATCCTATCCTCTATCCTATCCTCTATCCTATCCTCTATCCTATCCTCTATCCAATCCTACCCTCTATCCTATCCTATACTCTATCCTATCCTATCCTCTATCCTATCCTATCCCATCCTTTATCCTATCCTATCCTCTATCCTATCCTATCCTCTATCCTATCCTACCCTCTTTCCTATCCTATCCTCTGTCCTATCCTATCCTCTATCCTATCCTATCCTCTATCCTATCCTATCCTCTATCCTATCCTTTCCTCAATCCTATTATATCCTCTATCCTATCCTATCCTCTATCCTAACCTATCCTCTATCCTATCCTATCCTCTATCCTATCCTATCCTCTATCCTATCCTATCCTCTAACCTATCCTATCCTCTATCCTATCCTATCCTCTATCCTATATTATCCTCTATCCTATCCTATCCTGTATCCTATCCTATCCTCTATCCTATCCTATCCTCTATCCTATCCTATCCTATCCTTTTTCCTATCCTATCCTCTATCCTATCCTATCCTCTATCCTATACTATCCTCTACCTTATCCTATCCTCTATCCTATCCAATTACCTATCCTATCCTCTATCCTATCCTTCCTCTATCCTATCCTATCCTCTATCCTATCCTATCCTCTATCCGATCCTTCCTCTATCCTATCCTATCCTCTATCCTATCCTATCCTCTATCCGATCCTCTATCCTATCCTATCCTCTATCCTATCCTCTATCCTATCCTATCCTATCCTCTATCCTATCCTATCCTATCCTCTATGCTATCCTATCCTTTATCCTATCCTATCCTCTATTCTATCCTATTCTCTATCCTATACTATCCTCTATCCTATCCTATCCTCTATTCTATCCTATCCTCTATCCTATCCTATCCTCTATCCGATCCTCTATCCAATCCTATCCTCTATCCTATCCTATCCTCTATCCTACTCTATCCTCTATCCTACTCTATCCTCTATCCTATCCTATCCTCTATCCTATCCTATCCTCTATCCGATCCTCTATCCTATCCTATCCTCTATCCGAACCTCTATCCTATCCTCTATCGTATCCTATCCTATCCTCTATCATATCCTATCCTCTATCCGATCCTCTATCCTATCCTCTATCGTATCCTATCCTATCCTCTATCATATCCTATCCTCTATCCTATCCTATCCTCTATCCTATCCTATCCTATCCTCTATCCTATCCTATCCTCTATCCTATCCTCAATCCTATCCTATCCTCTATCCTATCCTATCCTCTATCTTATCCTCTCCTCTATCCTATACTTCCTCTACCTTATCCTATCCTCTATCCTATCCTATCCTTTCCTCTATCCTATCCTATCCTCTATCCTATCCTATCCTCTATCCTATCATATCCTCTATCCTATCCTATCCTCTATCCTATCCTATCCTCTATCCTATCCTATCCTCTACCCTATCCTATCCTCTATCCTATCCTATCCTCTATCCTATCCTATCCTCCACTCTATCCTATCCTCTATCCTATCCTCTCTCCTATCCTATCCTCTATCCTATCCTATCCTCTTTCGTATCCTATCCTCTATCCTATCCTATCCTCTATCCTATTATATCCTCTTTCGTATCCTATCCTCTATCCTATCCTATCCTCTATCCTATTATATCCTCTATCCTATTATATCCTCTATCCTATCCTATCCTCTACCTTATCGTATACTCTATCCTATCCAATTACCTATCCAATCCTCTATCCTATCCTATCCTCTATCATATCCTCTATCCTATCCTCTATCCTATCCTAACCTCTATCCTATCCTATCCTCTATCATATCCTCTATCCTATCCTCTATCCTATCCTATCCTCTATCCTATCCTATCCTCTATCATATCCTCTATCCTATCCTCTATCCTATCCTATCCTCTATCCTATCCTATCCTCTATCCTATCCTATCCTTTATCCTATCCTATCCTCTATCCTATCCCATCCTCTATCCTATACTATCCTCTACCTTATCCTATCCTCATTCCTATCCAATTACCTATCCTATCCTCTATTATATCCTTTCCTCTATCCTATCCTATCCTCTATCCGATCCTCTATCCTATCCTATCCTCTATCCTATCCTCTATCCTATCCTCTATCCTATCCTCTATCCTATCCTATCCTGTATCCTATCCTATCCTCTTTCCTATCCTATCCTCTATCCTATCCTATCCACTATCATATCCTATCCTCTACCTTATCCTATCCTCTATCCTAACCAATTACCTATCCTATCCTCTATTATATCCTTTCCTCTATCCTATCCTATCCTCTATCCGATCCTCTATCCTATCCTATCCTCTATTCTATCCTATCCTCTATCATATACTATCCTCTATCCTATCCTATCCTCTATCCTATCCTATCTTCTATCCGATCCTCTATCCTATCCTATCCTCTATCCTATCCTATCCTCTATCCTATTCTATCCTCTATCCTATCCTCTATCCTATCCTATCCTCTATCCTATCCTATCCTCTATCCTATCCTCTATCCAATCCTATCCTCTATCCTATCCTATCCTTCTATCCTATCCTATCCTATCCTCTATCCTATCCTATCCTCTATCCTATCCCATCCTCTATCCTATCCTATCCTCTATCCTATCCTATCCTCTATCTTATCCTATCCTGTATCCTATCCTATCCTCTTTCCTATCCTATCCTCTATCCTATCCTATCCTCTATCCTATCCTCTCCTCTTTCCTATCCTATCCTCTATCCTATCCTATCCTCTATCCTATCCTACCCTCTATCCTATCCTATCTTCTATCCTATCCTATCCTCTATCCTATCCTATCCTCTATCCTATCCTATCCTCTATCCGATCCTCTATCCGATCCTCTATCCTATCCTATCCTCTATCCGATCCTATCCTCTAACCCAGCCTATCATGTATCCTATCCTATCCTCTATCCTATACTATCCTCTATCCTATCCTATCCTCTATCCTATCCTACCCTCTATCCTATCCTATCCTCTATCCTATCCTATCCTCTATCCTATCCTATCCTCTATCCTATCCTATCCTCTATCCTATCCTATCCTTTATCCTATCCTCTATCCTATACTATCCTCTACCTTATCCTATCCTCTATCCTATCCAATTACCTATCCTATCCTCTATCCTATCCTTTCCTGTATCCTATCCTATCCTCTATCCTATACTATCCTCTATCTTATCCTATCCTCTATCCTATCCTATCCTCTACCCTATCCTATCCTCTATCCTATCCTATCCTCTATCCTATGCTATCCTCCATTCTATCCTATCCTCTATCCTATCCTCTATCCTGTCCTCTATCCTATCCTATCCTCTATCCTATCCTATCCTCTTTCGTATCCTATCCTCTATCCTATCCTATCCTCTATCCTATTATATCCTCTATCCGATCCTCTATCCGATCCTCTATCCTATCCTATCCTCTATCCGATCCTCTATCCTATCCTCTATCGTATCCTATCCTATCATCTATCATATCCTATCCTCTATCCTATACTATCCTCTATCCTATCCTATCCTCTAACCCAGCCTATCATGTATCCTATCCTATCCTCTATCCTATACTATCCTCTATCCTATCCTATCCTCTATCCTATCCTACCCTCTATCCTATCCTATCCTCTATCCTATCCTATCCTCTATCCTATCCTATCCTCTATCCAATCCTATCCTCTATCCTATCCTATCCTTTATCCTATCCTCTATCCTATACTATCCTCTACCTTATCCTATCCTCTATCCTATCCTTTCCTGTATCCTATCCTATCCTCTATCCTATCCTATCCTCTTTCGTATCCTATCCTCTATCCTATCCTATCCTCTATCCTATTATATCCCCTATCCTATTATATCCTCTATCCTATCCTATCCTCTACCTTATCGTATACTCTATCCTATCCAATTACCTATCCAATCCTCTATCATATCCTATCCTCTATCATATCCTCTATCCTATCCTCTATCCTATCCTATCCTCTATCCTATCCTATCCTCTATCCTATCCTATCCTTTATCCTACCCTATCCTCTATCCTATCCCATCCTCTATCCTATACTATCCTCTACCTTATCCTATCCTCTATCCTAACCAATTACCTATCCTATCCTCTATTATATCCTTTCCTCTATCCTATCCTATCCTCTATCCGATCCTCTATCCTATCCTATCCTCTATCCGATCCTCTATCCTATCCTATCCTCTATCCTATCCTCTATCCTATCCTCTATCCTATCCTATCCTCAATCCTATCCTATCCTCTATTCTATCCTATCCTCTATCATATACTATCCTCTATCCTATCCTATCCTCTATCCTATCCTATCTTCTATCCGATCCTCTATCCTATCCTATCCTCTATCCTATCCTATCCTCTATCCTATTCTATCCTCTATCCTATCCTCTATCCTATCCTATCCTCTATCCTATCCTATCCTCTATCCTATCCTCTATCCTATCCTCTATCCTATCCTCTATCCAATCCTATCCTCTATCCTATCCTATCCTTCTATCCTATCCTATCCTATCCTCTATCCTATCCTATCCTCTATAATATCCTATCCTCTATCCTATCCTATCCTCTATCCTATCCTATCCTCTACCCTATCCTATCCTCTATCCTATCCTATCCTCTATCCTATCCTATCCTCCACTCTATCCTATCCTCTATCCTATCCTCTATCCTATCCTCTATCCTATCCTCTATCCTATCCTATCCTCTATCCTATATTATCCTCTATCCTATCCTATCCTGTATCCTATTCTATCCTCTGTCCTATCCTATCCTCTATCCTATCCTATCCTATCCTTTTTCCTATCCTATCCTCTATCCTATCCTATCCTCTATCCTATCCTATCCTCTATCCTATACTATCCTCTACCTTATCCTATACTCTATCCTATCCAATTACCTATCCTATCCTCTATCCTATCCTTCCTCTATCCTATCCTATCCTCTATCCTATCCTATCCTCTATCCTATCCTATCCTCTATCCTATCCTATCCTCTACCCTATCCTATCCTCTATCCTATCCTATCCTCTATCCTATCCTATCCTCCACTCTATCCTATCCTCTATCCTATCCTCTATCCTATCCTCTATCCTATCCTCTATCCTATCCTATCCTCTATCCTATCCTATCCTCTTTCGTATCCTATCCTCTATCCTATCCTATCCTCTATCCTATTATATCCTCTATCCTATTATATCCTCTATCCTATCCTATCCTCTACCTTATCGTATACTCTATCCTATCCAATTACCTATCCAATCCTCTATCCTATCCTATCCTCTATCATATCCTCTATCCTATCCTCTATCCTATCCTATCCTCTATCCTATCCTATCCTCAATCCTATCCTATCCTCTATCCTATCCTATCCTCTATCTTATCCTCTCCTCTATCCTATACTTCCTCTACCTTATCCTATCCTCTATCCTATCCTATCCTTTCCTCTATCCTATCCTATCCTCTATCCTATCCTATCCTCTATCCTATCATATCCTCTATCCAATCCTATCCTCTATCCTATCCTATCCTCTATCCTATCCTATCCTCTACCCTATCCTATCCTCTATCCTATCCTATCCTCTATCCTATCCTATCCTCCACTCTATCCTATCCTCTATCCTATCCTCTATCCTATCCTCTATCCTATCCTATCCTCTATCCTATCCTATCCTCTTTCGTATCCTATCCTCTATCCTATCCTATCCTCTATCCTATCCTATCCTCTATCCTATCCTATCCTCTTTCGTATCCTATCCTCTATCCTATCCTATCCTCTATCCTATTATATCCTCTATCCTATTATATCCTCTATCCTATCCTATCCTCTATCCTATCCTATCCTCTATCCTATCCTATCCTCTATCCTATCCTATCCTCTATCCTATCCTATCCTCTATCCTATCCTATCCTCTATCCTATATTATCCTCTATCCTATCCTATCCTGTATCCTATCCTATCCTCTATCCTATCCTATCCTCCACTCTATCCTATCCTCTATCCTATCCTCTATCCTATCCTCTATCCTATCCTATCCTCTATCCTATCCTATCCTCTTTCGTATCCTATCCTCTATCCTATTATATCCTCTATCCTATTATATCCTCTATCCTATCCTATCCTCTACCTTATCGTATACTCTATCCTATCCAATTACCTATCCAATCCTCTATCCTATCCTATCCTCTATCATATCCTCTATCCTATCCTCTATCCTATCCTATCCTCTATCCTATCCTATCCTCAATCCTATCCTATCCTCTATCCTATCCTATCCTCTATCCTATCATATCCTCTATCCTATCCTATCCTCTATCCTATCCTATCCTCTATCCTATCCTATCCTCTACCCTATCCTATCCTCTATCCTATCCTATCCTCTATCCTATCCTATCCTCCACTCTATCCTATCCTCTATCCTATCCTCTATCCTATCCTCTATCCAATCCTATCCTCTATCCTATCCTATCCTCTTTCGTATCCTATCCTCTATCCTATCCTATCCTCTATCCTATTATATCCTCTATCCTATTATATCCTCTATCCTATTATATCCTCTATCCTATCCTATCCTCTATCCTATCCTATCCTCTATCCTATCCTATCCTCTATCCTATCCTATCCTATCCTCTATCCTATCCTATCCTCTATCCTATATTATCCTCTATCCTATCCTATCCTGTATCCTATCCTATCCTCTATCCTATCCTATCCTCCACTCTATCCTATCCTCTATCCTATCCTCTATCCTATCCTCTATCCTATCCTCTATCCTATCCAATCCTCTATCCTATCCTATCCTCTATCATATCCTCTATCCTATCCTCTATCCTATCCTATCCTCTATCCTATCCTATCCTCAATCCTATCCTATCCTCTATCCTATCCTATCCTCTATCTTATCCTCTCCTCTATCCTATACTTCCTCTACCTTATCCTATCCTCTATGCTATCCTATCCTTTCCTCTATCCTATCCTATCCTCTATCCTATCCTATCCTCTATCCTATCATATCCTCTATCCTATACTATCCTCTATCCTATCCTATCCTCTATCCTATCCTATCCTCTACCCTATCCTATCCTCTATCCTATCCTATCCTCTATCCTATCCTATCCTCCACTCTATCCTATCCTCTATCCTATCCTCTATCCTATCCTCTATCCTATCCTATCCTCTATCCTATCCTATCCTCTTTCGTATCCTATCCTCTATAGTATCCTATCCTCTATCCTATTATATCCTCTATCCTATCCTATCCTCTATCCTATCCTATCCTCTATCCTATCCTATCCTCTATTCTATCCTATCCTCTATCCTATCCTATCCTCTATCCTATCCTATCCTCTATCCTATATTATCCTCTATCCTATCCTATCCTGTATCCTATCCTATCCTCTATCCTATCCTATCCTCTATCCTATCCTATCCTATCCTTTTTCCTATCCTATCCTCTATCCTATCCTATCCTCTATCCTCTCCTATCCTCTATCCTATACTATCCTCTACCTTATCCTATCCTCTATCCTATCCAATTACCTATCCTATCCTCTATCCTATCCTTCCTCTATCCTATCCTATCCTCTATCCTATCCTATCCTCTATCCGATCCTCTATCCTATCCTATCCTCTATCCTATCCTCTATCCTATCCTATCCTATCCTCTATCCTATCCTATCCTATCCGCTATGCTATCCTATCCTTTATCCTATCCTATCCTCTATTCTATCCTATTCTCTATCCTATACTATCCTCTATCCTATCCTATCCTCTATCCTATCCTATCCTCTATCCTATCCTATCCTCTATCCTATCCTATCCTCTATCCGATCCTCTATCCAATCCTATCCTCTATCCTATCCTATCCTCTATCCTACTCTATCCTCTATCCTACTCTATCCTCTATCCTATCCTATCCTCTATCCTATCCTATCCTCCACTCTATCCTATCCTCTATCCTATCCTCTATCCTATCCTCTATCCTATCTTCTATCCTATCCTATCCTCTATCCTATCCTATCCTCTTTCGTATCCTATCCTCTATCCTATCCTATCCTCTATCCTATTATATCCTCTATCCTATTATATCCTGTATCCTATCCTATCCTCTACCTTATCGTATACTCTATCCTATCCAATTACCTATCCAATCCTCTATCCTATCCTATCCTCTATCATATCCTCTATCCTATCCTCTATCCTATCCTATCCTCTATCCTATCCTATCCTCAATCCTATCCTATCCTCTATCCTATCCTATCCTCTATCTTATCCTCTCCTCTATCCTATACTTCCTCTACCTTATCCTATCCTCTATCCTATCCTATCCTTTCCTCTATCCTATCCTATCCTCTATCCTATCCTATCCTCTATCCTATCATATCCTCTATCCAATCCTATCCTCTATCCTATCCTATCCTCTATCCTATCCTATCCTCTACCCTATCCTATCCTCTATCCTATCCTATCCTCTATCCTATCCTATCCTCCACTCTATCCTATCCTCTATCCTATCCTCTATCCTATCCTCTATCCTATCCTATCCTCTATCCTATCCTATCCTCTTTCGTATCCTATCCTCTATCCTATCCTATCCTCTATCCTATCCTATCCTCTATCCTATCCTATCCTCTTTCGTATCCTATCCTCTATCCTATCCTATCCTCTATCCTATTATATCCTCTATCCTATTATATCCTCTATCCTATCCTATCCTCTATCCTATCCTATCCTCTATCCTATCCTATCCTCTATCCTATCCTATCCTCTATCCTATCCTATCCTCTATCCTATCCTATCCTCTATCCTATATTATCCTCTATCCTATCCTATCCTGTATCCTATCCTATCCTCTATCCTATCCTATCCTCCACTCTATCCTATCCTCTATCCTATCCTCTATCCTATCCTCTATCCTATCCTATCCTCTATCATATCCTATCCTCTTTCGTATCCTATCCTCTATCCTATTATATCCTCTATCCTATTATATCCTCTATCCTATCCTATCCACTACCTTATCGTATACTCTATCCTATCCAATTACCTATCCAATCCTCTATCCTATCCTATCCTCTATCATATCCTCTATCCTATCCTCTATCCTATCCTATCCTCTATCCTATCCTATCCTCAATCCTATCCTATCCTCTATCCTATCCTATCCTCTATCCTATCATATCCTCTATCCTATCCTATCCTCTATCCTATCCTATCCTCTATCCTATCCTATCCTCTACCCTATCCTATCCTCTATCCTATCCTATCCTCTATCCTATCCTATCCTCCACTCTATCCTATCCTCTATCCTATCCTCTATCCTATCCTCTATCCTATCCTCTATCCTATCCTATCCTCTATCCTATCCTATCCTCTTTCGTATCCTATCCTCTATCCTATCCTATCCTCTATCCTATTATATCCTCTATCCTATTATATCCTCTATCCTATCCTATCCTCTACCTTATCGTATACTCTATCCTATCCAATTACCTATCCAATCCTCTATCCTATCCTATCCTCTATCATATCCTCTATCCTATCCTCTATCCTATCCTAACCTCTATCCTATCCTATCCTCTATCATATCCTCTATCCTATCCTCTATCCTATCCTATCCTCTATCCTATCCTATCCTCTATCATATCCTCTATCCTATCCTCTATCCTATCCTATCCTCTATCCTATCCTATCCTCTATCCTATCCTATCCTTTATCCTATCCTATCCTCTATCCTATCCCATCCTCTATCCTATACTATCCTCTACCTTATCCTATCCTCATTCCTATCCAATTACCTATCCTATCCTCTATTATATCCTTTCCTCTATCCTATCCTATCCTCTATCCGATCCTCTATCCTATCCTATCCTCTATCCTATCCTCTATCCTATCCTCTATCCTATCCTATCCTGTATCCTATCCTATCCTCTTTCCTATCCTATCCTCTATCCTATCCTATCCACTATCATATCCGATCCTTCTTTCCTATCCTATCCTCTATCCTATCCTATCCTATCCTCTATCCTATCATATCCTCTATCCTATCCTATCCTCTATCCTATCCTATCCTCTATTCTATCCTATCCTCTATCCTATCCTATCCTCTATCCTATCCTATCCTCTATCCTATATTATCCTCTATCCTATCCTATCCTGTATCCTATCCTATCCTCTATCCTATCCTATCCTCTATCCTATCCTATCCTATCCTTTTTCCTATCCTATCCTCTATCCTATCCTATCCTCTATCCTCTCCTATCCTCTATCCTATACTATCCTCTACCTTATCCTATCCTCTATCCTATCCAATTACCTATCCTATCCTCTATCCTATCCTTCCTCTATCCTATCCTATCCTCTATCCTATCCTATCCTCTATCCGATCCTCTATCCTATCCTATCCTCTATCCTATCCTCTATCCTATCCTATCCTATCCTCTATCCTATCCTATCCTATCCTCTATGCTATCCTATCCTTTATCCTATCCTATCCTCTATTCTATCCTATTCTCTATCCTATACTATCCTCTATCCTATCCTATCCTCTATCCTATCCTATCCTCTATCCTATCCTATCCTCTATCCTATCCTATCCTCTATCCTATCCTATCCTCTATCCGATCCTCTATCCAATCCTATCCTCTATCCTATCCTATCCTCTATCCTACTCTATCCTCTATCCTACTCTATCCTCTATCCTATCCTATCCTCTATCCTATCCTATCCTCCACTCTATCCTATCCTCTATCCTATCCTCTATCCTATCCTCTATCCTATCTTCTATCCTATCCTATCCTCTATCCTATCCTATCCTCTTTCGTATCCTATCCTCTATCCTATCCTATCCTCTATCCTATTATATCCTCTATCCTATTATATCCTGTATCCTATCCTATCCTCTACCTTATCGTATACTCTATCCTATCCAATTACCTATCCAATCCTCTATCCTATCCTATCCTCTATCATATCCTCTATCCTATCCTCTATCCTATCCTATCCTCTATCCTATCCTATCCTCAATCCTATCCTATCCTCTATCCTATCCTATCCTCTATCTTATCCTCTCCTCTATCCTATACTTCCTCTACCTTATCCTATCCTCTATCCTATCCTATCCTTTCCTCTATCCTATCCTATCCTCTATCCTATCCTATCCTCTATCCTATCATATCCTCTATCCAATCCTATCCTCTATCCTATCCTATCCTCTATCCTATCCTATCCTCTACCCTATCCTATCCTCTATCCTATCCTATCCTCTATCCTATCCTATCCTCCACTCTATCCTATCCTCTATCCTATCCTCTATCCTATCCTCTATCCTATCCTATCCTCTATCCTATCCTATCCTCTTTCGTATCCTATCCTCTATCCTATCCTATCCTCTATCCTATCCTATCCTCTATCCTATCCTATCCTCTTTCGTATCCTATCCTCTATCCTATCCTATCCTCTATCCTATTATATCCTCTATCCTATTATATCCTCTATCCTATCCTATCCTCTATCCTATCCTATCCTCTATCCTATCCTATCCTCTATCCTATCCTATCCTCTATCCTATCCTATCCTCTATCCTATCCTATCCTCTATCCTATATTATCCTCTATCCTATCCTATCCTGTATCCTATCCTATCCTCTATCCTATCCTATCCTCCACTCTATCCTATCCTCTATCCTATCCTCTATCCTATCCTATCCTCTATCATATCCTATCCTCTTTCGTATCCTATCCTCTATCCTATTATATCCTCTATCCTATTATATCCTCTATCCTATCCTATCCTCTACCTTATCGTATACTCTATCCTATCCAATTACCTATCCAATCCTCTATCCTATCCTATCCTCTATCATATCCTCTATCCTATCCTCTATCCTATCCTATCCTCTATCCTATCCTATCCTCAATCCTATCCTATCCTCTATCCTATCCTATCCTCTATCCTATCATATCCTCTATCCTATCCTATCCTCTATCCTATCCTATCCTCTATCCTATCCTATCCTCTACCCTATCCTATCCTCTATCCTATCCTATCCTCTATCCTATCCTATCCTCCACTCTATCCTATCCTCTATCCTATCCTCTATCCTATCCTCTATCCTATCCTCTATCCTATCCTATCCTCTATCCTATCCTATCCTCTTTCGTATCCTATCCTCTATCCTATCCTATCCTCTATCCTATTATATCCTCTATCCTATTATATCCTCTATCCTATCCTATCCTCTACCTTATCGTATACTCTATCCTATCCAATTACCTATCCAATCCTCTATCCTATCCTATCCTCTATCATATCCTCTATCCTATCCTCTATCCTATCCTCACCTCTATCCTATCCTATCCTCTATCATATCCTCTATCCTATCCTCTATCCTATCCTATCCTCTATCCTATCCTATCCTCTATCATATCCTCTATCCTATCCTCTATCCTATCCTATCCTCTATCCTATCCTATCCTCTATCCTATCCTATCCTTTATCCTATCCTATCCTCTATCCTATCCCATCCTCTATCCTATACTATCCTCTACCTTATCCTATCCTCATTCCTATCCAATTACCTATCCTATCCTCTATTATATCCTTTCCTCTATCCTATCCTATCCTCTATCCGATCCTCTATCCTATCCTATCCTCTATCCTATCCTCTATCCTATCCTCTATCCTATCCTATCCTGTATCCTATCCTATCCTCTTTCCTATCCTATCCTCTATCCTATCCTATCCACTATCATATCCTATCCTCTATCCTATCCTATCCTCTATCCTATCCTATCCTATCCTCTATCCTATCATATCCTCTATCCTATCCTATCCTCTATCCTATCCTATCCTCTATCCTATCCTATCCTCTACCCTATCCTATCCTCTATCCTATCCTATCCTCTATCCTATCCTATCCTCCATTCTATCCTATCCTCTATCCTATCCTCTATCCTATCCTCTATCCTATCCTATCCTCTATCCTATCCTATCCTCTTTCGTATCCTATCCTCTATCCTATCCTATCCTCTATCCTATTATATCCTCTATCCTATTATATCCTCTATCCTAACCTATCCTCTACCTTATCGTATACTCTATCCTATCCAATTACCTATCCAATCCTCTATCCTTTCCTACCCTCTATCATATCCTCTATCCTATCCTCTATCCTATCCTATCCTCTATCCTATCCTATCCTCTATCCTATCCTATCCTTTATCCTATCCTATCCTCTATCCTATCCCATCCTCTATCCTATACTATCCTCTACCTTATCCTATCCTCTATCCTAACCAATTACCTATCCTATCCTCTATTATATCCTTTCCTCTATCCTATCCTATCCTCTATCCGATCCTCTATCCTATCCTATCCTCTATTCTATCCTATCCTCTATCATATACTATCCTCTATCCTATCCTATCCTCTATCCTATCCTATCTTCTATCCGATCCTCTATCCTATCCTATCCTCTATCCTATCCTATCCTCTATCCTATTCTATCCTCTATCCTATCCTCTATCCTATCCTATCCTCTATCCTATCCTATCCTCTATCCTATCCTCTATCCTATCCTCTATCCTATCCTCTATCCAATCCTATCCTCTATCCTATCCTATCCTTCTATCCTATCCTATCCTATCCTCTATCCTATCCTATCCTCTATAATATCCTATCCTCTATCCTATCCTATCCTCTATCCTATCCTATCCTCTATCCTATATTATCCTCTATCTTATCCTATCCTGTATCCCATCCTATCCTCTTTCCTCTCCTATCCTCTATCCTATCCTATCCTCTATCCTATCCTCTCCTCTTTCCTATCCTATCCTCTATCCTATCCTATCCTCTATCCTATCCTACTCTCTATCCTATCCTATCTTCTATCCTATCCTATCCTATCCTCTATCCTATCCTATCCTCTATCCGATCCTCTATCCGATCCTCTATCCTATCCTATCCTCTATCCGATCCTATCCTCTAACCCAGCCTATCATGTATCCTATCCTATCCTCTATCCTATCCTATCCTCCACTCTATCCTATCCTCTATCCTATCCTCTATCCTATCCTCTATCCTATCCTCTATCCTATCCTATCCTCTATCCTATCCTATCCTCTTTCGTATCCTATCCTCTATCCTATCCTATCCTCTATCCTATTATATCCTCTATCCTATTATATCCTCTATCCTATCCTATCCTCTACCTTATCGTATACTCTATCCTATCCAATTACCTATCCAATCCTCTATCCTATCCTATCCTCTATCATATCCTCTATCCTATCCTCTATCCTATCCTAACCTCTATCCTATCCTATCCTCTATCATATCCTCTATCCTATCCTCTATCCTATCCTATCCTCTATCCTATCCTATCCTCTATCATATCCTCTATCCTATCCTCTATCCTATCCTATCCTCTATCCTATCCTATCCTCTATCCTATCCTATCCTTTATCCTATCCTATCCTCTATCCTATCCCATCCTCTATCCTATACTATCCTCTACCTTATCCTATCCTCATTCCTATCCAATTACCTATCCTATCCTCTATTATATCCTTTCCTCTATCCTATCCTATCCTCTATCCGATCCTCTATCCTATCCTATCCTCTATCCTATCCTCTATCCTATCCTCTATCCTATCCTATCCTGTATCCTATCCTATCCTCTTTCCTATCCTATCCTCTATCCTATCCTATCCACTATCATATCCGATCCTTCTTTCCTATCCTATCCTCTATCCTATCCTATCCTATCCTCTATCCTATCATATCCTCTATCCTATCCTATCCTCTATCCTATCCTATCCTCTATTCTATCCTATCCTCTATCCTATCCTATCCTCTATCCTATCCTATCCTCTATCCTATATTATCCTCTATCCTATCCTATCCTGTATCCTATCCTATCCTCTATCCTATCCTATCCTCTATCCTATCCTATCCTATCCTTTTTCCTATCCTATCCTCTATCCTATCCTATCCTCTATCCTCTCCTATCCTCTATCCTATACTATCCTCTACCTTATCCTATCCTCTATCCTATCCAATTACCTATCCTATCCTCTATCCTATCCTTCCTCTATCCTATCCTATCCTCTATCCTATCCTATCCTCTATCCGATCCTCTATCCTATCCTATCCTCTATCCTATCCTCTATCCTATCCTATCCTATCCTCTATCCTATCCTATCCTATCCTCTATGCTATCCTATCCTTTATCCTATCCTATCCTCTATTCTATCCTATTCTCTATCCTATACTATCCTCTATCCTATCCTATCCTCTATCCTATCCTATCCTCTATCCTATCCTATCCTCTATCCTATCCTATCCTCTATCCTATCCTATCCTCTATCCGATCCTCTATCCAATCCTATCCTCTATCCTATCCTATCCTCTATCCTACTCTATCCTCTATCCTACTCTATCCTCTATCCTATCCTATCCTCTATCCTATCCTATCCTCCACTCTATCCTATCCTCTATCCTATCCTCTATCCTATCCTCTATCCTATCTTCTATCCTATCCTATCCTCTATCCTATCCTATCCTCTTTCGTATCCTATCCTCTATCCTATCCTATCCTCTATCCTATTATATCCTCTATCCTATTATATCCTCTATCCTATCCTATCCTCTACCTTATCGTATACTCTATCCTATCCAATTACCTATCCAATCCTCTATCCTATCCTATCCTCTATCATATCCTCTATCCTATCCTCTATCCTATCCTATCCTCTATCCTATCCTATCCTCAATCCTATCCTATCCTCTATCCTATCCTATCCTCTATCTTATCCTCTCCTCTATCCTATACTTCCTCTACCTTATCCTATCCTCTATCCTATCCTATCCTTTCCTCTATCCTATCCTATCCTCTATCCTATCCTATCCTCTATCCTATCATATCCTCTATCCAATCCTATCCTCTATCCTATCCTATCCTCTATCCTATCCTATCCTCTACCCTATCCTATCCTCTATCCTATCCTATCCTCTATCCTATCCTATCCTCCACTCTATCCTATCCTCTATCCTATCCTCTATCCTATCCTCTATCCTATCCTATCCTCTATCCTATCCTATCCTCTTTCGTATCCTATCCTCTATCCTATCCTATCCTCTATCCTATCCTATCCTCTATCCTATCCTATCCTCTTTCGTATCCTATCCTCTATCCTATCCTATCCTCTATCCTATTATATCCTCTATCCTATTATATCCTCTATCCTATCCTATCCTCTATCCTATCCTATCCTCTATCCTATCCTATCCTCTATCCTATCCTATCCTCTATCCTATCCTATCCTCTATCCTATCCTATCCTCTATCCTATATTATCCTCTATCCTATCCTATCCTGTATCCTATCCTATCCTCTATCCTATCCTATCCTCCACTCTATCCTATCCTCTATCCTATCCTCTATCCTATCCTATCCTCTATCATATCCTATCCTCTTTCGTATCCTATCCTCTATCCTATTATATCCTCTATCCTATTATATCCTCTATCCTATCCTATCCTCTACCTTATCGTATACTCTATCCTATCCAATTACCTATCCAATCCTCTATCCTATCCTATCCTCTATCATATCCTCTATCCTATCCTCTATCCTATCCTATCCTCTATCCTATCCTATCCTCAATCCTATCCTATCCTCTATCCTATCCTATCCTCTATCCTATCATATCCTCTATCCTATCCTATCCTCTATCCTATCCTATCCTCTATCCTATCCTATCCTCTACCCTATCCTATCCTCTATCCTATCCTATCCTCTATCCTATCCTATCCTCCACTCTATCCTATCCTCTATCCTATCCTCTATCCTATCCTCTATCCTATCCTCTATCCTATCCTATCCTCTATCCTATCCTATCCTCTTTCGTATCCTATCCTCTATCCTATCCTATCCTCTATCCTATTATATCCTCTATCCTATTATATCCTCTATCCTATCCTATCCTCTACCTTATCGTATACTCTATCCTATCCAATTACCTATCCAATCCTCTATCCTATCCTATCCTCTATCATATCCTCTATCCTATCCTCTATCCTATCCTCACCTCTATCCTATCCTATCCTCTATCATATCCTCTATCCTATCCTCTATCCTATCCTATCCTCTATCCTATCCTATCCTCTATCATATCCTCTATCCTATCCTCTATCCTATCCTATCCTCTATCCTATCCTATCCTCTATCCTATCCTATCCTTTATCCTATCCTATCCTCTATCCTATCCCATCCTCTATCCTATACTATCCTCTACCTTATCCTATCCTCATTCCTATCCAATTACCTATCCTATCCTCTATTATATCCTTTCCTCTATCCTATCCTATCCTCTATCCGATCCTCTATCCTATCCTATCCTCTATCCTATCCTCTATCCTATCCTCTATCCTATCCTATCCTGTATCCTATCCTATCCTCTTTCCTATCCTATCCTCTATCCTATCCTATCCACTATCATATCCTATCCTCTATCCTATCCTATCCTCTATCCTATCCTATCCTATCCTCTATCCTATCATATCCTCTATCCTATCCTATCCTCTATCCTATCCTATCCTCTATCCTATCCTATCCTCTACCCTATCCTATCCTCTATCCTATCCTATCCTCTATCCTATCCTATCCTCCATTCTATCCTATCCTCTATCCTATCCTCTATCCTATCCTCTATCCTATCCTATCCTCTATCCTATCCTATCCTCTTTCGTATCCTATCCTCTATCCTATCCTATCCTCTATCCTATTATATCCTCTATCCTATTATATCCTCTATCCTAACCTATCCTCTACCTTATCGTATACTCTATCCTATCCAATTACCTATCCAATCCTCTATCCTTTCCTACCCTCTATCATATCCTCTATCCTATCCTCTATCCTATCCTATCCTCTATCCTATCCTATCCTCTATCCTATCCTATCCTTTATCCTATCCTATCCTCTATCCTATCCCATCCTCTATCCTATACTATCCTCTACCTTATCCTATCCTCTATCCTAACCAATTACCTATCCTATCCTCTATTATATCCTTTCCTCTATCCTATCCTATCCTCTATCCGATCCTCTATCCTATCCTATCCTCTATTCTATCCTATCCTCTATCATATACTATCCTCTATCCTATCCTATCCTCTATCCTATCCTATCTTCTATCCGATCCTCTATCCTATCCTATCCTCTATCCTATCCTATCCTCTATCCTATTCTATCCTCTATCCTATCCTCTATCCTATCCTATCCTCTATCCTATCCTATCCTCTATCCTATCCTCTATCCTATCCTCTATCCTATCCTCTATCCAATCCTATCCTCTATCCTATCCTATCCTTCTATCCTATCCTATCCTATCCTCTATCCTATCCTATCCTCTATAATATCCTATCCTCTATCCTATCCTATCCTCTATCCTATCCTATCCTCTATCCTATATTATCCTCTATCTTATCCTATCCTGTATCCCATCCTATCCTCTTTCCTCTCCTATCCTCTATCCTATCCTATCCTCTATCCTATCCTCTCCTCTTTCCTATCCTATCCTCTATCCTATCCTATCCTCTATCCTATCCTACTCTCTATCCTATCCTATCTTCTATCCTATCCTATCCTATCCTCTATCCTATCCTATCCTCTATCCGATCCTCTATCCGATCCTCTATCCTATCCTATCCTCTATCCGATCCTATCCTCTAACCCAGCCTATCATGTATCCTATCCTATCCTCTATCCTATACTATCCTCTATCCTATCCTATCCTCTATCCTATCCTACCCTCTATCCTATCCTATCCTCTATCCTATCCTATCCTCTATCCTATCCTATCCTCTATCCTATCCTATCCTCTATCCTATCCTATCCTTTATCCTATCCTCTATCCTATACTATCCTCTACCTTATCCTATCCTCTATCCTATCCAATTACCTATCCTATCCTCTATCCTATCCTTTCCTGTATCCTATCCTATCCTCTATCCTATACTATCCTCTATCCTATCCTATCCTCTATCCTATCCTATCCTCTACCCTATCCTATCCTCTATCCTATCCTATCCTCTATCCTATCCTATCCTCCATTCTATCCTATCCTCTATCCTATCCTCTATCCTGTCCTCTATCCTATCCTATCCTCTATCCTATCCTATCCTCTTTCGTATCCTATCCTCTATCCTATCCTATCCTCTATCCTATTATATCCTCTATCCGATCCTCTATCCGATCCTCTATCCTTTCCTATCCTCTATCCGATCCTCTATCCTATCCTCTATCGTATCCTATCCTATCATCTATCATATCCTATCCTCTATCCTATCCTATCCTCTATCCTATCCTATCCTCTAATCCAGCCTATCATGTATCCTATCCTATCCTCTATCCTATACTATCCTCTATCCTATCCTATCCTCTATCCTATCCTACCCTCTATCCTATCCTATCCTCTATCCTATCCTATCCTCTATCCTATCCTATCCTCTATCCTATCCTACCCTCTATCCTATCCTATCCTTTATCCTATCCTCTATCCTATACTATCCTCTACCTTATCCTATCCTCTATCCTATCCTATCCTCTATCCTATCCTATCCTATCCTCTATCCTATCCTATCCTTTATCCTATCCTATCCTCTATTCTATCCTATCCTCTATCCTATACTAACCTCTATCCTATCCTATCCTCTATCCTATCCTATCCTCCATCCTATTCTATCCTCTATCAGATCGTCTATCCTATCCTATCCTCTATCCTATCCTATCCTCTATCCTATCCTACCCTCTTTCCTATCCTATCCTCTATCCTATCCTATCCTCTATCCGATCATCTATCCTATCATATCCTCTATCCTATCCTATCCTCTATATTATCCTATCCTCTATCCTATCCTCCTTCGTATCCTCAATCCTATCCTCTATCCTATCCTATCCTCTATCCTATCCTATCCTCTATCCTATCCTATCCTCTATCCTATCCTATCCTCTATCCTATCCTATCCTCTATCCTATCCTATCCTCTATCCTATCCTATCCTCTATCCTATCCTATCCTCTATCCTATCCTATCCTCTATCCTATCCTATCCTCTATCCTATCCTATCCTCTATCCTATCCTTTCCTCAATCCTATTATATCCTCTATCCTATCCTATCCTCTATCCTATCCTATCCTCTATCCTATCCTATCCTATCCTCTATCCTATCCTATCCTCTATCCTATATTATCCTCTATCCTATCCTATCCTGTATTCTATCCTATCCTCTATCCTATCCTATACTCTATCCTCTATCCTATCCTATCCTCTATCCTATCCTATACTCTATCCTCTATCCGATCCTCTATCCTATCCTATCCTCTATCCTATCCTCTATCCTATCCTCTATCCTATCCTATCCTCAATCCTATCCTATCCTCTATTCTATCCTATCCTCTATCATATACTATCCTCTATCCTATCCTATCCTCTATCCTATCCTATCTTCTATCCGATCCTCTATCCTATCCTATCCTCTATCCTATCCTATCCTCTATCCTATTCTATCCTCTATCCTATCCTCTATCCTATCCTATCCTCTATCCTATCCTATCCTCTATCCTATCCTCTATCCTATCCTCTATCCAATCCTATCCTCTATCCTATCCTATCCTTCTATCCTATCCTATCCTATCCTCTATCATATCCTATCCTCTATCCTATCCTATCCTCTATCCTATCCTATCCTCTATCCTATCCTATCCTCTATCCTATATTATCCTCTATCTTATCCTATCCTGTATCCTATCCTATCCTCTTTCCTCTCCTATCCTCTATCCTATCCTATCCTCTATCCTATCCTCTCCTCTTTCCTATCCTATCCTCTATCCTATCCTATCCTCTATCCTATCCTACTCTCTATCCTATCCTATCTTCTATCCTATCCTATCCTCTATCCTATCCTATCCTCTATCCTATCCTATCCTCTATCCTATCCTATCCTCTATCCGATCCTCTATCCGATCCTCTATCCTATCCTATCCTCTATCCGATCCTATCCTCTAACCCAGCCTATCATGTATCCTATCCTATCCTCTATCCTATACTATCCTCTATCCTATCCTATCCTCTATCCTATCCTACCCTCTATCCTAACCTATCCTCTATCCTATCCTATCCTCTATCCTATCCTATCCTCTATCCTATCCTATCCTCTATCCTATCCTATCCTTTATCCTATCCTCTATCCTATACTATCCTCTACCTTATCCTATCCTCTATCCTATCCAATTACCTATCCTATCCTCTATCCTATCCTTTCCTGTATCCTATCCTATCCTCTATCCTATACTATCCTCTATCCTATCCTATCCTCTATCCTATCCTATCCTCTATCCTATCCTATCCTCTATCCTATCCTTTCCTCAATCCTATTATATCCTCTATCCTATCCTATCCTCTATCCTATCCTATCCTCTATCCTATCCTATCCTATCCTCTATCCTATCCTATCCTCTATCCTATATTATCCTCTATCCTATCCTATCCTGTATTCTATCCTATCCTCTATCCTATCCTATACTCTATCCTCTATCCTATCCTATCCTCTATCCTATCCTATACTCTATCCTCTATCCGATCCTCTATCCTATCCTATCCTCTATCCTATCCTCTATCCTATCCTCTATCCTATCCTCTATCCTATCCTATCCTCAATCCTATCCTATCCTCTATTCTATCCTATCCTCTATCATATACTATCCTCTATCCTATCCTATCCTCTATCCTATCCTATCTTCTATCCGATCCTCTATCCTATCCTATCCTCTATCCTATCCTATCCTCTATCCTATTCTATCCTCTATCCTATCCTCTATCCTATCCTATCCTCTATCCTATCCTCTATCCTATCCTCTATCCTATCCTCTATCCTATCCTCTATCCAATCCTATCCTCTATCCTATCCTATCCTTCTATCCTATCCTATCCTATCCTCTATCATATCCTATCCTCTATCCTATCCTATCCTCTATCCTATCCTATCCTCTATCCTCTCCTATCCTCTATCCTATCCTATCCTCTATCCTATCCTCTCCTCTTTCCTATCCTATCCTCTATCCTATCCTATCCTCTATCCTATCCTACTCTCTATCCTATCCTATCTTCTATCCTATCCTATCCTCTATCCTATCCTATCCTCTATCCTATATTATCCTCTATCTTATCCTATCCTGTATCCTATCCTATCCTCTTTCCTCTCCTATCCTCTATCCTATCCTATCCTCTATCCTATCCTCTCCTCTTTCCTATCCTATCCTCTATCCTATCCTATCCTCTATCCTATCCTACTCTCTATCCTATCCTATCTTCTATCCTATCCTATCCTCTATCCTATCCTATCCTCTATCCTATCCTATCCTCTATCCTATCCTATCCTCTATCCTATCCTATCCTCTATCCGATCCTCTATCCGATCCTCTATCCTATCCTATCCTCTATCCGATCCTATCCTCTAACCCAGCCTATCATGTATCCTATCCTATCCTCTATCCTATACTATCCTCTATCCTATCCTATCCTCTATCCTATCCTACCCTCTATCCTAACCTATCCTCTATCCTATCCTATCCTCTATCCTATCCTATCCTCTATCCTATCCTATCCTCTATCCTATCCTATCCTTTATCCTATCCTCTATCCTATACTATCCTCTACCTTATCCTATCCTCTATCCTATCCAATTACCTATCCTATCCTCTATCCTATCCTTTCCTGTATCCTATCCTATCCTCTATCCTATACTATCCTCTATCCTATCCTATCCTCTATCCTATCCTATCCTCTACCCTATCCTATCCTCTATCCTATCCTATCCTCTATCCTATCCTATCCTCCATTCTATCCTATCCTCTATCCTATCCTCTATCCTGTCCTCTATCCTATCCTATCCTCTATCCTATCCTATCCTCTTTCGTATCCTATCCTCTAGCCTATCCTATCCTCTATCCTATTATATCCTCTATCCGATCCTCTATCCGATCCTCTATCCTATCCTATCCTCTATCCGATCCTCTATCCTATCCTCTATCGTATCCTATCCTATCATCTATCATATCCTATCCTCTATCCTATCCTATCCTCTATCCTATCCTATCCTCTAATCCAGCCTATCATGTATCCTATCCTATCCTCTATCCTACACTATCCTCTATCCTATCCTATCCTCTATCCTATCCTACCCTCTATCCTATCCTATCCTCTATCCTATCCTATCCTCTATCCTATCCTATCCTCTATCCTATCCTATCCTCTATCCTATCCTATCCTCTATCCTATCCTATCCTTTATCCTATCCTCTATCCTATACTATCCTCTACCTTATCCTATCCTCTATCCTATCCTATCCTCTATCCTATCCTATCCTATCCTCTATCCTATCCTATCCTTTATCCTATCCTATCCTCTATTCTATCCTATCCTCTATCCTATACTAACCTCTATCCTATCCTATCCTCTATCCTATCCTATCCTCCATCCTATTCTATCCTCTATCCGATCATCTATCCTATCATATCCTCTATCCTATCCTATCCTCTATATTATCCTATCCTCTATCCTATCCTCTTTCGTATCCTCAATCCTATCCTCTTTCGTATCCTCAATCCTATCCTCTATCCTATCCTATCCTCTATCCTATCCTATCCTCTATCCTATCCTATCCTCTATCCTATCCTTTCCTCAATCCTATTATATCCTCTATCCTATCCTATCCTCTATCCTATCCTATCCTCTATCCTATCCTATCCTCTATCCTATCCTATCCTCTATCCTATATTATCCTCTATCCTATCCTATCCTGTATTCTATCCTATCGTCTATCCTATCCTATACTCTATCCTCTATCCTATCCTATCCTCTATCCTATCCTATACTCTATCCTCTATCCTATCCTACCCTCTTTCCTATCCTATCCTCTATCCTATCCTATCCTCTATCCTATCCTACCCTCTATCCTATCCTATCTTCTATCCCATCGTATCCTCTATCCTATCCTATCCTCTATCCTATCCTATCCTCTATGCTATCCTATCCTCTATCCGATCCTATCCTCTATCCTATCCTATCCTCTATTAGATCCTCTATTAGATCCTCTATCCTATCCTATCCTCTATCCTATCCAATCCTCTATTATATCCTATCCTCTATCCTATCCTATCCTCTATCCGATCCTCTATCCTATTCTATCCTCTATCCTATCCTATCCTCTATCTTATCCTATCCTCTATCCTATCCTCTATCCTATCCTCTATCCTATCCTCTATCCTATCCTATCCTCTATCCTATCCTCTACCCTATCTTATCCTCTATAATATCGTTTACTCTATCATATCCTATCCTCTATCCTATAATGTCATCTATTCTATTCTATCGTCTATCCTATCCAATCCTCTATTATATCCTATCCTCTATCCTATCCTATCCTCTATCCTATCCTATACTCTATCCTCTATCCTATCCTATCCTCTATCCTATCCTATACTCTATCCTCTATCCTATCCTACCCTCTTTCCTATCCTATCCTCTATCCTATCCTATCCTCTATCCTATCCTACCCTCTATCCTATCCTATCTTCTATCCCATCCTATCCTCTATCCTATCCTATCCTCTATCCTATCCTATCCTCTATCCGATCCTATCCTCTATCCTATCCTATCCTCTATCCTATCCTATCCTCTATTAGATCCTCTATCCTATCCTATCCTCTATCCTATCCAATCCTCTATTATATCCTATCCTCTATCCTATCCTATCCTCTATCCGATCCTCTATCCTATCCTATCCTCTATCCTATCCTATCCTCTATCTTATCCTATCCTCTATCCTATCCTCTATCTTATCCTATCCTCTATCCTATCCTCTATCCTATCCTCTATCCTATCCTCTATCCTATCCTATCCTCTATCCTATCCTCTACCCTATCTTATCCTCTATAATATCGTTTACTCTATCATATCCTATCCTCTATCCTATAATGTCATCTATCCTATTCTATCGTCTATCCTATCCAATCCTCTATTATATCCTATCCTCTATCCTATCCTATCCTCTATCCTATCCTATACTCTATCCTCTATCCTATCCTATCCTCTATCCTAACCTATACTCTATCCTCTATCCTATCCTACCCTCTTTCCTATCCTATCCTCTATCCTATCCTATCCTCTATCCTATCCTACCCTCTATCCTATCCTATCTTCTATCCCATCCTATCCACTATCCTATCCTATCCTCTATCCTATCCTATCCTCTATCTTATCCTATCCTCTATCCTATCCTCTATCTTATCCTATCCTCTATCCTATCCTCTACCCTATCTTATCCTCTATAATATCGTTTACTCTATCATATCCTATCCTCTATCCTATAATGTCATCTATCCTATTCTATCGTCTATCCTATCCAATCCTCTATTATATCCTATCCTCTATCCTATCCTATCCTCTATCCGATCCTCTATCCTATCCTATCCTCTATCCTATCCTCTATCCTATCCTCTATCCTATCCTCTATCTTATCCTACCTCTATCCTATCCTCTATCCTATCCTCTATCCTATCCTCTATCCTATCCTCTACCCTATCTCATCCTCTATAATATCGTTTACTCTATCCTATCCTATCCTCTATCCGATCCTCTATCCTATCCTATCCTCTATCCTATCCTATCCTCTATCTTATCCTATCCTCTATCCTATCCTCTATCTTATCCTATCCTCTATCCTATCCTCTATCCTATCCTCTATCCTATCCTCTATCCTATCCTATCCTCTATCCTATCCTCTACCCTATCTTATCCTCTATAATATCGTTTACTCTATCATATCCTATCCTCTATCCTATAATGTCATCTATCCTATTCTATCGTCTATCCTATCCAATCCTCTATTATATCCTATCCTCTATCCTATCCTATCCTCTATCCTATCCTATACTCTATCCTCTATCCTATCCTATCCTCTATCCTATCCTATACTCTATCCTCTATCCTCTATCCTATCCTCTATCCTATCCTATCCTCTATCCTATCCTATCCTCTATCCGATCCTATCCTCTATCCTATCCTATCCTCTATCCGATCCTATCCTCTATCCTATCCTATCCTCTATCCTATCCTATCCTCTATCCGATCCTATCCTCTATCCTATCCTATCCTCTATCCGATCCTATCCTCTTTCCTATCCTATCCTCTATCCTATCCTATCCTCTATTAGATCCTCTATCCTATCCTATCCTCTATCCTATCCAATCCTCTATTATATCCTATCCTCTATCCTATCCTATCCTCTATCCGATCCTCTATCCTATCCTATCCTCTATCCTATCCTATCCTCTATCTTATCCTATCCTCTATCCTATCCTCTATCTTATCCTATCCTCTATCCTATCCTCTATCCTATCCTCTATCGTATCCTCTATCCTACCCTCTATCCTATCCTATCTTCTATCCCATCCTATCCTCTATCCTATCCTATCCTCTATCCTATCCTATCCTCTATCCTATCCTATCCTCTATCCGATCCTATCCTCTATCCTATCCTATCCTCTATCCTATCCTATCCTCTATTAGATCCTCTATCCTATCCTATCCTCTATCCTATCCAATCCTCTATTATATCCTATCCTCTATCCTATCCTATCCTCTATCCGATCCTCTATCCTATCCTATCCTCTATCCTATCCTATCCTCTATCTTATCCTATCCTCTATCCTATCCTCTATCTTATCCTATCCTCTATCCTATCCTCTATCCTATCCTCTATCCTATCCTCTATCCTATCCTATCCTCTATCCTATCCTCTACCCTATCTTATCCTCTATAATATCGTTTACTCTATCATATCCTATCCTCTATCCTATAATGTCATCTATCCTATTCTATCGTCTATCGTATCCAATCCTCTATTATATCCTATCCTCTATCCTATCCTATCCTCTATCCTATCCTATACTCTATCCTCTATCCTATCCTATCCTCTATCCTATCCTATACTCTATCCCCTATCCTATCCTACCCTCTTTCCTATCCTATCCTCTATCCTATCCTATCCTCTACCCTATCCTACCCTCTATCCTATCCTATCTTCTATCCCATCCTATTCTCTATCCTATCCTATCCTCTATCCTATCCTATCCTCTATCCTATCCTATCCTCTATCCTATCCTTTCCTGTATCCTATCCTATCCTCTATCCTATCCTATCCTCTATTAGATCCTCTATCCTATCTTATCCTCTATCCTATCCAATCCTCTATTATATCCTATCCTCTATCCTACCCTATCCTCTATCCGATCCTCTATCCTATCAAATCCTCTATCCTATCCTATCCTCTATCTTATCCTATCCTCTATCCTATCCTCTATCTTATCCTATTCTCTATCCTATCCTCTATCCTATCCTCTATCCTATCCTCTATCCTATCCTATCCTCTATCCTATCCTATCCTCTACCCTATCCTACCCTCTATCCTATCCTATCTTCTATCCCATCCTATTCTCTATCCTATCCTATCCTCTATCCTATCCTATCCTCTATCCTATCCTATCCTCTATCCGATCCTATCCTCTATCCTATCCTATCCTCTATCCTATCCTATCCTCTATTAGATCCTCTATCCTATCTTATCCTCTATCCTATCCAATCCTCTATTATATCCTATCCTCTATCCTACCCTATCCTCTATCCGATCCTCTATCCTATCAAATCCTCTATCCTATCCTATCCTCTATCTTATCCTATCCTCTATCCTATCCTCTATCTTATCCTATTCTCTATCCTATCCTCTATCCTATCCTCTATCCTATCCTCTATCCTATCCTATCCTCTATCCTATCCTCTACCCTATCTTATCCTCTATAATATCGTTTACTCTATCATATCCTATCCTCTATCCTATAATGTCATCTATCCTATTCTGTCGTCTATCCTATCCTCTATCATATCCAATCCTCTATCGTATCCTCTATCCTATCCTCTATCATATCCAATCCTCTATCGTACACTCTATCCTATCCTATCCTCTATCCTATCCTATCCTCTATCCTATCCTATCCTCTATCCTATCTTATCCTCTATCCTATCCTATCCTCTATCCTATCCTTTCCTCAATCCTATTATATAACCTCTATCCTATCCTATCCTCTATCCATTCCTATCCTATCCTCTATCCTATCCTATCCTCTATCCTATCCTATCCTCTATCCTATCCTATCCTGTATCCTATTCTATCCTCTATCCTATCCTATCCTCTATCCCATCCTGTCCTCTATCCTATCCTATCCTGTATCCTATCCTATCCTCTATCCTATCCTCTATCCTATCCTCTATCCTATCCTCTATCCAATCCTATCCTCTATCCTATCCTGTCCTCTATCCTATCCTATCCTCTATCCTATCCTATCCTCTATCCTATCCTATCCTCTATCCTATCCTATCCTTTATCCTATCCTATCCTCTATCCTATCCTATCCTCTATCCTATACTATCTTCTACCTTATCCTATCCTCTATCCTATCCTTTCCTGTATCCTATCCTATCCTCTATCCTATCCTATCCTCTATTAGATCCTCTATCCTATCTTATCCTCTATCCTATCCAATCCTCTATTATATCCTATCCTCTATCCTACCCTATCCTCTATCCGATCCTCTATCCTATCAAATCCTCTATCCTATCCTATCCTCTATCTTATCCTATCCTCTATCCTATCCTCTATCTTATCCTATTCTCTATCCTATCCTCTATCCTATCCTCTATCCTATCCTCTATCCTATCCTATCCTCTATCCTATCCTCTACCCTATCTTATCCTCTATAATATCGTTTACTCTATCATATCCTATCCTCTATCCTATAATGTCATCTATCCTATTCTGTCGTCTATCCTATCCTCTATCATATCCAATCCTCTATCGTATCCTCTATCCTATCCTCTATCATATCCAATCCTCTATCGTACACTCTATCCTATCCTATCCTCTATCCTATCCTATCCTCTATCCTATCCTATCCTCTATCCTATCTTATCCTCTATCCTATCCTATCCTCTATCCTATCCTTTCCTCAATCCTATTATATAACCTCTATCCTATCCTATCCTCTATCCATTCCTATCCTATCCTCTATCCTATCCTATCCTCTATCCTATCCTATCCTCTATCCTATCCTATCCTGTATCCTATTCTATCCTCTATCCTATCCTATCCTCTATCCCATCCTGTCCTCTATCCTATCCTATCCTGTATCCTATCCTATCCTCTATCCTATCCTCTATCCTATCCTCTATCCTATCCTCTATCCAATCCTATCCTCTATCCTATCCTGTCCTCTATCCTATCCTATCCTCTATCCTATCCTATCCTCTATCCTATCCTATCCTCTATCCTATCCTATCCTTTATCCTATCCTATCCTCTATCCTATCCTATCCTCTATCCTATACTATCTTCTACCTTATCCTATCCTCTATCCTATCCTTTCCTGTATCCTATCCTATCCTCTATCCTATACTATCCTCTATCCTATCCTATCCTCTATCCTATCCTATCCTATCCTCTATCCTATCCTATCCTTTATCCTATCCTATCCTTTATCCCATCCTATCCTGTATTCTATCCTATCCTATCCTCTATCCTATCCTATCCTTTATCCTATCCTATCCTCTATTCTATCCTATCCTCTATGCTATACTAACCTCTATCCTATCCTATCCTCTATCCTATCCTATCCTCCATCCTATTCTATCCTCTATCAGATCGTCTATCCTATCCTATCCTCTATCCTATCCTATCCTCTATCCTATCCTATCCTCTATCCTATCCTAGCCTCTATCCTATCCTATCCTCTATCCTATCCAATCCTCTATTATATCCTATCCTCTATCCTATCCTATCCTCTATCCTATCCTATCCTCTATCCCATCCTGTCCTCTATCCCATCCTGTCCTCTATCCTATCCTATCCTGTATCCTATCCTATCCTCTATCCTATCCTCTATCCTATCCTCTATCCTATCCTCTATCCTATCCTCTATCCTATCCTCTATCCTATCCTCTATCCAATCCTATCCTCTATCCTATCCTGTCCTCTATCCTATCCTATCCTCTATCCTATCCTATCCTCTATCCTATCCTATCCTCTATCCTATCCTATCCTCTATCCTATCCTCTATCCTATCCTATCCTCTATCCTATCCTCTACCCTATCTTATCCTCTATAATATCGTTTACTCTATCATATCCTATCCTCTATCCTATAATGTCATCTATCCTATTCTATCGTCTATCCTATCCAATCCTCTATTATATCCTATCCTCTATCCTATCCTATCCTCTATCCGATCCTCTATCCTATCCTCTATCTTATCCTACCTCTATCCTATCCTCTATCCTATCCTCTATCCTATCCTCTATGCTATCCTCTACCCTATCTCATCCTCTATAATATCGTTTACTCTATCATATCCTATCCTCTATCCTATAATGTCATCTATCCTATTCTATCGTCTATCCTATCCTCTATCATATCCAATCCTCTATCGTATCCTCTATCCTATCCTCTATCATATCCAATCCTCTATCGTACACTCTATCCTATCCTATCCTCTATCCTATCCTATCCTCTATCCTATCCTATCCTCTATCCTATCTTATCCTCTATCCTATCCTATCCTCTATCCTATCCTTTCCTCAATCCTATTATATAACCTCTATCCTATCCTATCCTCTATCCCATCCTATCCTATCCTCTATCCTATCCTATCGTCTATCCTATCCTATCCTCTATCCTATCCTATCCTGTATCCTATTCTATCCTCTATCCTATCCTATCCTCTATCCCATCCTGTCCTCTATCCTATCCTATCCTGTATCCTATACTATCCTCTATCCTATCCTCTATCCTATCCTCTATCCTATCCTGTCCTCTATCCTATCCTACCCTCTATCCTATCCTATCCTCTATCCTATCCTATCCTCTATCCTATCCTATCCTCTATCCCATCCTGTCCTCTATCCCATCCTGTCCTCTATCCTATCCTATCCTGTATCCTATCCTATCCTCTATCCTATCCTCTATCCTATCCTCTATCCTATCCTCTATCCTATCCTCTATCCTATCCTCTATCCTATCCTCTATCCTATCCTCTATCCTATCCTCTATCCTATCCTCTATCCAATCCTATCCTCTATCCTATCCTGTCCTCTATCCTATCCTATCCTCTATCCTATCCTATCCTCTATCCCATCCTATCCTGTATCATATCCTATCCTCTATACTCTATCCTCTATCCTACCCTATCCTCTGTCCTTTCCTATCCTCTATTCTATCCTATCCAATCCCCTATCCTATCCTCTATCCTATCCTATCCTCTATCCTATCCTATCCTCTATATTATCGTATCCTCTATCCTATCCTATTCTCTATCCTATAATATCATATATCCTATCATATTCTCTATCCTATACTATCCTCTATCCTATTCTATCCTATATCCTATCCTATCCTGTATCCTATCCTATCCTCTATCTTATTCTATCCTCTACAATATCGTATCCTCTATCCTGTCCTATCCTCTATCTTATCCTATCCTCTATAATATCCTATCCTCTATCCTATCCTATCCTCTATCCTATCCTATCCTCTATCCTATCGTATCCTCTATAATATCGTATCCTCTATCCTATCCTATCCTCTATCCTATCCTATCCTCTATCATATCCTATCATGCATCGCATCCTCTATCGTCTATCTCATCCTATCCTCTAACCTATCCTATCCTCTACCCTATCCTATCCTCTATCCTATCCTATCCTCTATCCTATCCTATCCTCTATAATATCCTATTATCCATCCTATCCTCTATCGTCTATCCTATCCTATCCTCTATCCTAACCTATCCTATCCTCTATCATATCCTATCATCCATCCTATCCTATCCTCTATCCTATCCTATCCTCTATCCTATAATATCCTATATCCTATCCTATTCTCTATCCTATATCATGTATTATTCTCTATCCTATATCCTATCCTATTCTGTATCCTATCCTATACTCTATACTATCCTATCCTCTATCCTATCCTATCCTGCATCCTCTATCCTATACTCTATCCTATCCTCTGTCCTATCCTATCCTCTATTATATCCTATCCTCTATCCTATCCTTTCCTCTATCCTATCCTATCCTCTATCCTATCCTATCCTATATCCTATCGTATTCTGTATCCTATCCTATACTCTATACTATCCTATCCTCTATCCTATCCTATCCTGCATCCTCTATCCTATACTCTATCCTATCCTCTGTCCTATCCTGTCCTCTATCCTATCTTATCATCTATCCTATCCTATCCTCTATCCTATCCTATCCTCCATCCTCTATAATATACTCTATCCTATCCTATCCTCTATCCTATCCTATCCTCTATCTTATCCTATCCTCTATAATATCCTATTCTCTATCCTATCCTCTATCGTCTATCCTATCCTATCCTCTATCCTAACGTATCCTGTCCTCTAACTTATCCTATCATCCATCCTATCCTATCCTCTATCCTATCCTATCCTCTATCCTATCGTATCCTCTATAATATCATACCCTCTATCCCATCCTATCCTGTATCATATCCTATCCTCTATACTCTATCCTCTATCCTACCCTATCCTCTGTCCTATCCTATCCTCTATTCTATCCTATCCAATCCCCTATCCTATCCTCTATCCTATCCTATCCTCTATCCTGTCCTATCCTCTATATTATTGTATCCTCTATCCTATCCTATTCTCTATCCTATAATATCATATATCCTATCATATTCTCTATCCTATACTATCCTCTATCCTATTCTATCCTATATCCTATCCTATCCTGTATCCTATCCTATCCTCTATCTTATTCTATCCTCTACAATATCGTATCCTCTATCCTATCCTATCCTCTATCTTATCCTATCCTCTATAATATCCTATCCTCTATCCTATCCTATCCTCTATCCTATCCTATCCTCTATCCTATCGTATCCTCTATAATATCGTATCCTCTATCCTATCCTATCCAATCCCCTATCCTATCCCCTATATTATCGTATCCTCTATCCTATCCTATTCTCTATACTATAATATCATATATCCTATCCTATTCTCTATCCTATACTATCCTCTATCCTATCCTATCCAATCCCCTATCCTATCCTCTATCCTATCCTATCCTCTATATTATCGTATCCTCTATCCTATCCTATTCTCTATCCTATAATATCATATATCCTATCATATTCACTATCCTATACTATCCTCTATCCTATCCTATCCTCTATCCTATCGTATCCTCTATAATATCCTATATCCTATCCTCTATCCTATCTTATCCTCTATCCTATCCTATCCTCTATCCTATCCCATCCTAAATTCTATACTATCCTGTATCCTATCCTATTCTCTATCCCATCCTCTCCTATATCCTATCCTATCCTCTATCATATCCTGTCCTCTATCCTAAACTCTATCCAATCCTATCCTCTATCCTATCTTATCATCTATCCTATCCTATCCTCTATCATATCCTATCATCCATCCTATCGTATCCTCTATCCTATCCTATCCTCCATCCTCTATAATATACTCTATCCTATCCTATCCTCTATCCTATCCTATCCTCTATCTTATCCTATCCTCTATAATATCCTATTCTCTATCCTATCCTCTATCGTCTATCCTATCCTATCCTCTATCCTAACGTATCCTGACCTCTAACTTATCCTATCATCCATCCTATCCTATCCTCTATCCTATCCTATCCTCTATCCTATCGTATCCTCTATAATATCATACCCTCTATCCCATCCTATCCTGTATCATATCCTATCCTCTATACTCTATCCTCTATCCTACCCTATCCTCTGTCCTATCCTATCCTCTATTCTATCCTATCCAATCCCCTATCCTATCCTCTATCCTATCCTATCCTCTATCCTATCCTGTCCTCTATATTATCGTATCCTCTATCCTATCCTATTCTCTATCCTATAATATCATATATCCTATCATATTCTCTATCCTATACTATCCTCTATCCTATTCTATCCTATATCCTATCCTATCCTGTATCCTATCCTATCCTCTATCTTATTCTATCCTCTACAATATCGTATCCTCTATCCTATCCTATCCTCTATCTTATCCTATCCTCTATAATATCCTATCCTCTATCCTATCCTATCCTCTATCCTATCCTATCCTCTATCCTATCGTATCCTCTATAATATCGTATCCTCTATCCTATCCTATCCAATCCCCTATCCTATCCCCTATATTATCGTATCCTCTATCCTATCCTATTCTCTATACTATAATATCATATATCCTATCCTATTCTCTATCCTATACTATCCTCTATCCTATCCTATCCAATCCCCTATCCTATCCTCTATCCTATCCTATCCTCTATATTATCGTATCCTCTATCCTATCCTATTCTCTATCCTATAATATCATATATCCTATCATATTCACTATCCTATACTACCCTCTATCCTATCCTATCCTCTATCATATCCTATCCTCTATCCTATAATGTCATCTATCCTATTCTATCGTCTATCCTATCCTCTATCATATCCAATCCTCTATCATATCCTCTATCCTATTCTCTATCATATCCAATCCTCTATCGTACACTCTATCCTATCCTATCCTCTATCCTATCCTATCCTCTATCCTATCCTATAATCTATCCTATCTTATCCTCTATCCTATCCTATCCTCTATCCTATCCTTTCCTCAATCCTATTATATAACCTCTATCCTATCCTATCCTCTATCCCATCCTATCCTATCCTCTATCCTATCCTATCCTCTATCCTATCCTATCCTGTATCCTATTCTATCCTCTATCCTATCCTATCCTCTATCCCATCCTGTCCTCTATCCTATCCTATCCTGTATCCTATCCTATCCTCTATCCTATCCTCTATCCTATCCTCTATCCTATCCTCTATCCAATCCTATCCTCTATCCTATCCTGTCCTCTATCCTATCCTATCCTATCCTCTATCCTATCCTATCCTGTATCCTATCCTATCCTCTATCCTATCCTCTATCCTATCCTCTATCCTATCCTCTATCCAATCCTATCCTCTATCCTATCCTGTCCTCTATCCTACCCTATCCTCTATCCTATCCTATCCTCTATCCTATCCTATCCTCTATCCAATCCTATCCTCTATCCTATCCTATCCTTCTATCCTATCCTATCCTATCCTCTATCCTATCCTATCCTCTATCCTATCCTATCCTCTATCCTATCCTATCCTCTATCCTATCCTATCCTCTATCCTATCCTATCCTCTATCCTATATTATCCTCTATCTTATCCTATCCTCTATTATATCCTTTCCTCTATCCTATCCTATCCTCTATCCGATCCTCTATCCTATCCTATCCTCTATCCTATCCTCTATCCTATCCTATCCTCAATCCTATCCTATCCTCTATTCTATCCTATCCTCTATCATATCCTCTATCATATACTATCCTCTATCCTATCCTATCCTCTATCCTATCCTATATTCTATCCGATCCTCTATCCTATCCTATCCTCTATCCTATCCTATCCTCTTTCCTATCCTATCCTCTATCATATCCTATCATCCATCCTATCCTATACTCTATCCTATCCTATCCTCCATCCTCTATCCTATACTCTATCCTATCCTATCCTCTATCCTATCCTATCCTCTATCCTATCCTATCCTCTATCTTATCCTATCCTCTATAATATCCTATTATCCATCCTATCCTCTATCGTCTATCCTATCCTATCCTCTATCCTAACGTATCCAGTCCTCTAACTTATCCTATCATCCATCCCATCCTATCCTCTATCCTATCCTATCCTCTATCCTATAATATCCTATATCCTATCCTATTCTCTATCCTATACTCTATCCTATCCTCTGTCCTATCCTATCCTCTATCCTATGCTATCCTCTATCCTATACTACCCTCTATGCTATCCTATCCTCTATCCTATCCTCTATCTTATCCTATCCTCTATCCTATCCTCTATCCTATCCTCTATCCTATCCTCTATCCTATCCTATCCTCTATCCTATCCTCTACCCTATCTTATCCTCTATAATATCGTTTACTCTATCATATCCTATCCTCTATCCTATAATGTCATCTATCCTATTCTATCGTCTATCCTATCCTCTATCATATCCAATCCTCTATCATATCCTCTATCCTATTCTCTATCATATCCAATCCTCTATCGTACACTCTATCCTATCCTATCCTCTATCCTATCCTATCCTCTATCCTATCCTATAATCTATCCTATCTTATCCTCTATCCTATCCTATCCTCTATCCTATCCTTTCCTCAATCCTATTATATAACCTCTATCCTATCCTATCCTCTATCCCATCCTATCCTATCCTCTATCCTATCCTATCCTCTATCCTATCCTATCCTGTATCCTATTCTATCCTCTATCCTATCCTATCCTCTATCCCATCCTGTCCTCTATCCTATCCTATCCTGTATCCTATCCTATCCTCTATCCTATCCTCTATCCTATCCTCTATCCTATCCTCTATCCAATCCTATCCTCTATCCTATCCTGTCCTCTATCCTATCCTATCCTATCCTCTATCCTATCCTATCCTGTATCCTATCCTATCCTCTATCCTATCCTCTATCCTATCCTCTATCCTATCCTCTATCCAATCCTATCCTCTATCCTATCCTGTCCTCTATCCTACCCTATCCTCTATCCTATCCTATCCTCTATCCTATCCTATCCTCTATCCAATCCTATCCTCTATCCTATCCTATCCTTCTATCCTATCCTATCCTATCCTCTATCCTATCCTATCCTCTATCCTATCCTATCCTCTATCCTATCCTATCCTCTATCCTATCCTATCCTCTATCCTATATTATCCTCTATCTTATCCTATCCTCTATTATATCCTTTCCTCTATCCTATCCTATCCTCTATCCGATCCTCTATCCTATCCTATCCTCTATCCTATCCTCTATCCTATCCTATCCTCAATCCTATCCTATCCTCTATTCTATCCTATCCTCTATCATATCCTCTATCATATACTATCCTCTATCCTATCCTATCCTCTATCCTATCCTATATTCTATCCGATCCTCTATCCTATCCTATCCTCTATCCTATCCTATCCTCTTTCCTATCCTATCCTCTATCATATCCTATCATCCATCCTATCCTATACTCTATCCTATCCTATCCTCCATCCTCTATCCTATACTCTATCCTATCCTATCCTCTATCCTATCCTATCCTCTATCCTATCCTATCCTCTATCTTATCCTATCCTCTATAATATCCTATTATCCATCCTATCCTCTATCGTCTATCCTATCCTATCCTCTATCCTAACGTATCCAGTCCTCTAACTTATCCTATCATCCATCCTATCCTATCCTCTATCCTATCCTATCCTCTATCCTATAATATCCTATATCCTATCCTATTCTCTATCCTATACTCTATCCTATCCTCTGTCCTATCCTATCCTCTATCCTATGCTATCCTCTATCCTATACTACCCTCTATGCTATCCTATCCTCTATCCTATCCTCTATCTTATCCTATCCTCTATCCTATCCTCTATCCTATCCTCTATCCTATCCTCTATCCTATCCTATCCTCTATCCTATCCTCTACCCTATCTTATCCTCTATAATATCGTTTACTCTATCATATCCTATCCTCTATCCTATAATGTCATCTATCCTATTCTATCGTCTATCCTATCCTCTATCATATCCAATCCTCTATCGTATCCTCTATCCTATCCTCTATCATATCCAATCCTCTATCGTACACTCTATCCTATCCTATCCTCTATCCTATCCTATCCTCTATCCTATCCTATCCTCTATCCTATCCTTTCCTCAATCCTATTATATAACCTCTATCCTATCCTATCCTCTATCCCATCCTATCCTATCCTCTATCCTATCCTATCCTCTATCCTATCCTATCCTCTATCCTATCCTATCCTGTATCCTATTCTATCCTCTATCCTATCCTATCCTCTATCCCATCCTGTCCTCTATCCTATCCTATACTGTATCCTATCCTATCCTCTATCCTATCCTCTATCCTATCCTCTATCCTATCCTATAATCTATCCTATCTTATCCTCTATCCTATCCTATCCTCTATCCTATCCTTTCCTCAATCCTATTATATAACCTCTATCCTATCCTATCCTCTATCCCATCCTATCCTATCCTCTATCCTATCCTATCCTCTATCCTATCCTATCCTCTATCCTATCCTATCCTGTATCCTATTCTATCCTCTATCCTATCCTATCCTCTATCCCATCCTGTCCTCTATCCTATCCTATCCTGTATCCTATCCTATCCTCTATCCTATCCTCTATCCTATCCTCTATCCTATCCTCTATCCAATCCTATCCTCTATCCTATCCTGTCCTCTATCCTATCCTATCCTATCCTCTATCCTATCCTATCCTGTATCCTATCCTATCCTCTATCCTATCCTCTATCCTATCCTCTATCCTATCCTCTATCCAATCCTATCCTCTATCCTATCCTGTCCTCTATCCTACCCTATCCTCTATCCTATCCTATCCTCTATCCTATCCTATCCTCTATCCTATCCTATCCTCTATCCTATCCTCTATCCAATCCTATCCTCTATCCTATCCTATCCTTCTATCCTATCCTATCCTATCCTCTATCCTATCCTATCCTCTATCCTATCCTATCCTCTATCCTATCCTATCCTCTATCCTATCCTATCCTCTATCCTATATTATCCTCTATCTTATCCTATCCTCTATTATATCCTTTCCTCTATCCTATCCTATCCTCTATCCGATCCTCTATCCTATCCTATCCTCTATCCTATCCTCTATCCTATCCTGTCCTCAATCCTATCCTATCCTCTATTCTATCCTATCCTCTATCATATCCTCTATCATATACTATCCTCTATCCTATCCTATCCTCTATCCTATCCTATATTCTATCCGATCCTCTATCCTATCCTATCCTCTATCCTATCCTATCCTCTTTCCTATCCTATCCTCTATCATATCCTATCATCCATCCTATCCTATACTCTATCCTATCCTATCCTTCATCCTCTATCCTATACTCTATCCTATCCTATCCTCTATCCTATCCTATCCTCTATCCTATCCTATCCTCTATCTTATCCTATCCTCTATAATATCCTATTATCCATCCTATCCTCTATCGTCTATCCTATCCTATCCTCTATCCTAACGTATCCAGTCCTCTAACTTATCCTATCATCCATCCTATCCTATCCTCTATCCTATCCTATCCTCTATCCCATAATATCCTATATCCTATCCTATTCTCTATCCTATACTCTATCCTATCCTCTGTCCTATCCTATCCTCTATCCTATGCTATCCTCTATCCTATACTACCCTCTATGCTATCCTATCCTCTATCCTATCCTCTATCTTATCCTATCCTCTATCCTATCCTCTATCCTATCCTCTATCCTATCCTCTATCCTATCCTATCCTCTATCCTATCCTCTACCCTATCTTATCCTCTATAATATCGTTTACTCTATCATATCCTATCCTCTATCCTATAATGTCATCTATCCTATTCTATCGTCTATCCTATCCTCTATCATATCCAATCCTCTATCGTATCCTCTATCCTATCCTCTATCATATCCAATCCTCTATCGTACACTCTATCCTATCCTATCCTCTATCCTATCCTATCCTCTATCCTATCCTATCCTCTATCCTATCCTTTCCTCAATCCTATTATATAACCTCTATCCTATCCTATCCTCTATCCCATCCTATCCTATCCTCTATCCTATCCTATCCTCTATCCTATCCTATCCTCTATCCTATCCTATCCTGTATCCTATTCTATCCTCTATCCTATCCTATCCTCTATCCCATCCTGTCCTCTATCCTATCCTATACTGTATCCTATCCTATCCTCTATCCTATCCTCTATCCTATCCTCTATCCTATCCTCTATCCAATCCTATCCTCTATCCTATCCTGTCCTCTATCCTATCCTATCCTCTATCCTATCGTATCCTCTATCCTATCCTATCCTCTATCCTATCCTATCCTTTATCCTATCCTATCCTCTATCCTATCCTATCCTCTATCCTATACTATCTTCTACCTTATCCTATCCTCTATCCTATCCTTTCCTGTATCCTATCCTATCCTCTATCCTATACTATCCTCTATCCTATCCTATCCTCTATCCTATACTATCTTCTACCTTATCCTATCCTCTATCCTATCCTTTCCTGTATCCTATCCTATCCTCTATCCTATACTATCCTCTATCCTATCCTATCCGCTATCATATCCCATCATGCATCGCATCCTCTATCGTCTATCCCATCCTATCCTCTATCCTATCCTATCCTCCATCCTACCCTATCCTGTATCGTATCGTATCCTCTATCCTATCCTATCCTCCATCCTCTATCCTATCCTCTATCCTATCCTCTATCCTATCCTTTCCTCTATCCTATCCTATCCTCTATCCTATGCTATCCTCTGTCCTATCCTATCCTCTATCCTATCCTATCCTCTATCCTATCCTTTCCTCTATCCTATCCTATCCTCTATCCTATCCTATCCTCTATCCTATCCTATCCTCTATCATATCCTATTATCCTTCCTATCCTCTATCGGCTATCCTATCCTATCCTCTATCCTATCCTATCCTATCCTTTATCCCATCCTATCCTCTATCATATCCTATCATCCATCCTATCCTATCCTCTATCATATCCTATCAACTATCCTATCCTATCCTCTATCCTATAATATCCTATATCCTATCCTATTCTCTATCCTATACTCTATCCTATCCTCTGTCCTATCCTATCCTCTATCCTATGCTATCCTCTATCCTATACTACCCTCTATGCTATCCTATCCTCTATCCTATCCTCTATCTTATCCTATCCTCTATCCTATCCTCTATCCTATCCTCTATCCCATCCTCTATCCTCTCCTCTATCCTATCCTATCCTCTATCCTATCCTCTACCCTATCTTATCCCCTATAATATCGTTTACTCTATCATATCCTATCCTCTATCCTATAATGTCATCTATCCTATTCTATCGTCTATCCTATCCTCTATCATATCCAATCCTCTATCGTATCCTCTATCCTATCCTCTATCATATCCAATCCTCTATCGTACACTCTATCCTATCCTATCCTCTATCCAATCCTATCCTCTATCCTATCCTGTCCTCTATCCTACCCTATCCTCTATCCTATCCTATCCTCTATCCTATCCTATCCTCTATCCTATCCTATCCTCTATCCTATCCTCTATCCAATCCTATCCTCTATCCTATCCTATCCTTCTATCCTATCCTATCCTATCCTCTATCCTATCCTATCCTCTATCCTATCCTATCCTCCATTCTATCCTATCCTCTATCCTATCCTCTATCCTATCCTCTATCCTATCCTATCCTCTATCCTATCCTATCCTCTTTCGTATCCTATCCTCTATCCTATCCTATCCTCTATCCTATTATATCCTCTATCCTATTATATCCTCTATCCTATCCTATCCTCTACCTTATCGTATACTCTATCCTATCCAATTACCTATCCAATCCTCTATCCTATCCTATCCTCTATCATATCCTCTATCCTATCCTCTATCCTATCCTATCCTCTATCCTATCCTATCCTTTATCCTATCCTATCCTCTATCCTATCCCATCCTCTATCCTATACTATCCTCTACCTTATCCTATCCTCTATCCTAACCAATTACCTATCCTATCCTCTATTATATCCTTTCCTCTATCCTATCCTATCCTCTATCCTATCCTATCCTCTATCCTATCCTCTATCCTATCCTCTATCCTATCCTATCCTCAATCCTATCCTATCCTCTATTCTATCCTATCCTCTATCATATACTATCCTCTATCCTATCCTATCCTCTATCCTATCCTATCTTCTATCCGATCCTCTATCCTATCCTATCCTCTATCCTATCCTATCCTCTATCCTATTCTATCCTCTATCCTATCCTCTATCCTATCCTATCCTCTATCCTATCCTATCCTCTATCCTATCCTATCCTCTATCCTATCCTCTGTCCTATCCTCTATCCTATCCTCTATCCAATCCTATCCTCTATCCTATCCTATCCTTCTATCCTATCCTATCCTATCCTCTATCCTATCCTATCCTCTATCCTATCCTATCCTCTATCCTATCCTATCCTCTATCCTATCCTATCCTCTATCCTATCCTATCCTCTATCCTATCCTATCCTCTATCCTATCCTATCCTCTATCCTATATTATCCTCTATCTTATCCTATCCTGTATCCTATCCTATCCTCTTTCCTATCCTATCCTCTATCCTATCCTATCCTCTATCCTATCCCATCCTAAATTCTATCCTATCCTGTATCCTATCCTATCTTCTATCCCATCCTCTCCTATATCCTATCCTATCCTCTATCATATCCTGTCCTCTATCCTAAACTCTATCCTATCCTATCCTCTATCCTATCCTATCCACTATCCTATCCTATCCTCTATCCTATTGTATCCTCTATGCTATCCTATCCTCTATCCTATCCTATCCTCTATCCTATCCTATCCTCTATCCTATCCTATCCTCAATCCTATCCTATCCTATCCTCTATCCTATCCTATCCTCCATCCTATCCTCTATCCTATCATATCCTCTATTCCTATCCCATCCTCTATCCTATCCTATCATCCATCGCATCCTCTATCGTCTATCCTATCCTATCCTCTGTCATATCGTATCCTCTATCCTATCCTATCCTCCATCCTATCCTCTATCCTATCATATCCTCTATCTACACCTATCCTCGATCCTATCCTATCATCCATCGCATCCTCTATCGTCTATCCTATCCTATCCTCTATCCTATCCTATCATCAATCTTATCCTATCCTCTATCCTATCTATCCTCCATCCTACCCTATCTCTATCATATCGTATCCTCTATCCTATCCTATCCTCTATTATCTATCCTATCTATCTATCCCAATCCTATCCTATTCTCTATCCAATCCTATACTCTATACTATCTATCCTCTGTCATATCCTGTCATCCATCCTATCCTATCCTCTATCCTATCTTATCCTCTATCCTATCCTATCCTCCATCCTCTATCCTATACTCTATCCTATCCTATCCTCTATCCTATCCTATCCTCTATCCTATCCTATCCTCTATCTATCCTATCCTCTCTCATATCCTATTAGCCTTCCTATCCTCTATCGTCTATCCTATCCTATCATCTATCATATCTAGCATCCATCCTATCCTATCCTCTATCCTTCCTATCCTCCATCCTCTATCCTATACTCTATCCTATACTCTATCCTATCATATCCTCTACTCCTATCCTATCCTCCATCCTCTATCATATACTCTATCCTATTCTCAATTCTATCCTATCCTCTGTCCTATCCTATCCTCCATCCTACCACATCCTCTATCAAATCGTATCCTCTATCCTATCCTATCCTCTATCCTATAATATCCTATATCCTATCCTATTCTCTATCCAATCATATACTCTGTACTATCCTATCCTCTGTCATATCCTATCATCCATCCTATCCTATCCTCTATCCTATCTTATAATCTATCCTATCCTATCCTCCAGCCTCTATCCTATACTCTATCCTATCCTATCCTCTATCCTATCCTATCCTCTATCCCATCCTCTCCTCTATCCTATCCTATCCTCTCTCATATCCTATTATCCTTCCTATCCTCTATCGTCTATCCTATCCTATCCTCTATCATATCCTATCATCCATCCTATCCTATCCTCTATCCTATCCTATCCTCCATCCTCTATCCTATACTCTATCCTATACTCTATCCTATCATATCCTCTATCCTATCCTATCCTCCATCCTCTATCATATACTCTATCCTATTCTCAATTCTATCCTATCCTCTGTCCTATCCTATCCTCCATCCTACCCCATCCTGTATCATATCGTATCCTCTATCCTATCCTATCCTCTATCCTATCCTATCCTCCATCCTACCCTATCCTCTATCATATCGTATCCTCTATCCTATCCTATCCTCTATCCTATAATATCCTATATCCTATCCTATTCTCTATCCAATCATATACTCTGTACTATCCTATCCTCTGTCATATCCTATCATCCATCCTATCCTGTCCTCTATCCTATCTTATCCTCTATCCTTTCCTATCCTCCATCCTCTATCCTATACTCTATCCTATCCTATCCTCTATCCTATCCTATCCTCTATCCCATCCTCTCCTCTATCCTATCCTATCCTCTATCCTATCCTATCCTCTATCCTATCCTATCCTCTATCCTATCCTATCCTCTATCCTATCCTATCCTCTATCCTATCCTATCCTCTATCCTATCCTATCCTCTATCCTATCCTATCCTCTATCCTATCCTATCCTCTATCCTATCCTATCCTCTATCCTATCCTATCCTCTATCCTATCCTATCCTCTATCCTATCCTATCCTCTATCCTATCCTATCCTCTATCCTATCCTATCCTCTATCCTATCCTATCCTCTATAATATCCTATTATCCATCCTATCCTCTATCGTCTATCCTATCCTATCCTCTATCCTAACCTATCCTATCCTCTATCATATCCTATCATCCATCCTATCCTATCCTCTATCCTATCCTATCCTCTATCCTATAATATCCTATATCCTATCCTATTCTCTATCCTATATCATATATTATTCTCTATCCTATATCCTATCCTATTCTGTATCCTATCCTATACTCTATACTATCCTATCCTCTATCCTATCCTATCCTGCATCCTCTATCCTATACTCTATCCTATCCTCTGTCCTATCCTATCCTCTATCCTATCCTATCCTCTATCCTATCCTTTCCTCTATCCTATCCTATCCTCTATCCTATCCTATCCTATATCCTATCGTATTCTGTATCCTATCCTATACTCTATACTATCCTATCCTCTATCCTATACTCTATCCTATCCTCTGTCCTATCCTATCCTCTATCCTATCTTATCATCTATCCTATCCTATCCTCTATCATATCCTATCATCCATCCTATCCTATCCTCTATCCTATCCTATCCTCCATCCTCTATAATATACTCTATCCTATCCTATCCTCTATCGTATCCTATCCTCTATCTTATCCTATCCTCTATAATATCCTATTCTCTATCCTATCCTCTATCGTCTATCCTATCCTATCCTCTATCCTAACGTATCCTGTCCTCTAACTTATCCTATCATCCATCCTATCCTATCCTCTATCCTATCCTATCCTCTATCCTATCGTATCCTCTATAATATCATACCCTCTATCCCATCCAATCCTGTATCATATCCTATCCTCTATACTCTATCCTCTATCCTACCCTATCCTCTGTCCTATCCTATCCTCTATTCTATCCTATCCAATCCCCTATCCTATCCTCTATCCTATCCTATCCTCTATCCTATCCTATCCTCTATCCTATCCTATCCTCTATATTATCGTATCCTCTATCCTATCCTATTCTCTATCCTATAATATCATATATCCTATCATATTCTCTATCCTATACTATCCTCTATCCTATTCTATCCTATATCCTATCCTATCCTCTATATTATCGTATCCTCTATCCTATCCTATTCTCTATCCTATAATATCATATATCCTATCATATTCTCTATCCTATACTATCCTCTATAATATCCTATCCTCTATCCTATCCTATCCTCTATCCTATCCTATCCTCTATCCTATCGTATCCTCTATAATATCGTATCCTCTATCCTATCCTATCCAATCCCCTATCCTATCCCCTATATTATCGTATCCTCTATCCTATCCTATTCTCTATACTATAATATCATATATCCTATCCTATTCTCTATCCTATACTATCCTCTATCCTATCCTATCCAATCCCCTATCCTATCCTCTATCCTATCCTATCCTCTATGTTATCGTATCCTCTATCCTATCCTATTCTCTATCCTATAATATCATATATCCTATCATATTCACTATCCTATACTATCCTCTATCCTATCCTATCCTCTATCCTATCGTATCCTCTATAATATCCTATCCTCTATCCTATCGTATCCTCTATAATATCGTATCCTCTATCCTATCCTATCCAATCCCCTATGCTGTCCTCTATATTATCGTATCCTCTATCCTATCCTATTCTCTATACTATAATATCATATATCCTATCCTATCCTCTATCCTATCCTATCCTCTATCCCATCCTCTCCTCTATCCTATCCTATCCTCTATAATATCCTATTATCCATCCTATCCTCTATCGCCTATCCTATCCTATCCTCTATCCTAACCTATCCTATCCTCTATCATATCCTATCATCCATCCTATCCTATCCTCTATCATATCGTATCAACTATCCTATCCTATCCTGTATCCTATACTACCCTCTATCCTATCCTATCCTCTATCATATCGTATCAACTATCCTATCCTATCCTCTATCCTATACTACCCTCTATCCTATCCTATCCTCTATCCTATCCTATCCTCTATCCTATCCTATCCTCTATCCTATCCTATCCTCTATCCTATCCTATCCTCTATCCTATACTACCCTCTATCCTATCCTATCCTCTATCCTATCCTATCCTATCCTCTATCCTATCCTATCCTCTATCCTATCCTATCCTCTATCCTATCCTATCCTCTATCCTATCCTATCCTCTATCATATCCTATCATGCATCGCATCCTCTATCGTCTATCTCATCCTATCCTCTATCCTATCCTATCCTCTACCCTATCCTATCCTCTATCCTATCCTATCCTCTATCCTATCCTATCCTCTATAATATCCTATTATCCATCCTATCCTCTATCGTCTATCCTATCCTATCCTCTATCCTAACCTATCCTATCCTCTATCATATCCTATCATCCATCCTATCCTATCCTCTATCCTATAATATCCTATATCCTATCCTATTCTCTATCCTATATCATATATTATTCTCTATCCTATATCCTATCCTATTCTGTATCCTATCCTATACTCTATACTATCCTATCCTCTATCCTATCCTATTCTGCATCCTCTATCCTATACTCTATCCTATCCTCTGTCCTATCCTATCCTCTATCCTATCCTATCCTCTATCCTATCCTTTCCTCTATCCTATCCTATCCTCTATCCTATCCTATCCTATATCCTATCGTATTCTGTATCCTATCCTATACTCTATACTATCCTATCCTCTATCCTATCCTATCCTGCATCCTCTATCCTATACTCTATCCTATCCTCTGTCCTATCCTATCCTCTATCCTATCTTATCATCTATCCTATCCTATCCTCTATCATATCCTATCATCCATCCTATCCTATCCTCTATCCTATCCTATCCTCCATCCTCTATAATATACTCTATCCTATCCTATCCTCTATCCTATCCTATTCTGCATCCTCTATCCTATACTCTATCCTATCCTCTGTCCTATCCTATCCTCTATCCTATCCTATCCTCTATCCTATCCTATCCTCTATCCTATAATATCCTATATCCTATCCTATTCTCTATCCTATACTCTATCCTATCCTCTGTCCTATCCTATCCTCTATCCTATCCTATCCTCTATCCTATCCTTTCCTCTATCCTATCCTATCCTCTATCCTATCCTTTCCTCTATCCTATCCTATCCTCTATCCTATCCTATCCTCTATCCTATCCTATCCTCTATCCTATCCTATCCTCTATCCTATCTACTCCCATATCATATCGTATCATCTATCCTATGCTATCCTCTATCCTATACTACCCTCTATCCTATCCTATCCTCTGTCCTATGCTATCCTCCGTCATATCCTATCATCCATCGCATCCTCTATCGTCTATGTTATCCTATCCTCTATACTATCCTATACTCTGTCATATCCTATCATCCATTCAGCGTATCCTCTATCCTATCCTACCCTCTATCATCTCCTATCATCCATCCTATCCTCTCCTCTATCCTATCCTACCCTCTATCCTATCCTATCCTCTATCCTATCCTATCCTCTATCCTATCCTATCCTCTATCCTATCCTATCCTCTACCCTATCCTATCCTCTATCCTATCCTATCCTCTATCCTATCCTATCCTCTATCCTATCCTATCCTAGATCCTATCCTATCCTCTATCCTATCCTATCCTCTATCCTATCCTATCCTCTATCCTATCCTATCCTCTATCCTATCCTATCCTCTGTCCTAACCTATCCTCTATCCTATCCTATCCTCTATCCTATCCTATCCTCTATCCTATCCTATCCTCTATCCTTTCCTCTATCCTATCCTATCCTCTATCATATCCTATCCTGTATCCTATCCTATCCTATCCTGTATCCTATCCTATCCTCTATCCTATCCTGTCCTCTATCCTATCCTATCCTCTATCATATCCCATCATGCATCGCATCCTCTATCGTCTATCCCATCCTATCCTCTATCCTATCCTATCCTCCATCCTACCCTATCCTGTATCGTATCGTATCCTCTATCCTATCCTATCCTCCATCCTCTATCCTATCCTCTATCCTATCCTTTCCTCTATCCTATCCTATCCTCTATCCTATCCTATCCTCTATCATATCCTATCATGCATCGCATCCTCTATCGTCTATCTCATCCTATCCTCTATCCTATCCTATCCTCTACCCTATCCTATCCTCTATCCTATCCTATCCTCTATCCTATCCTATCCTCTATAATATCCTATTATCCATCCTATCCTCTATCGTCTATCCTATCCTATCCTCTATCCTAACCTATCCTATCCTCTATCCTATCCTATCCTCTATCCTATCCTATCCTCTATCCTATACTACCCTCTATCCTATCCTATCCTATATCCTATCCTATCCTCTATCCTATCCTATCCTCTATCCTATCCTATCCTCTATCCTATCCTATCCTCTATCCTATCCTATCCTCTATCATATCCTATCATGCATCGCATCCTCTATCGTCTATCTCATCCTATCCTCTATCCTATCCTATCCTCTACCCTATCCTATCCTCTATCCTATCCTATCCTCTATCCTATCCTATCCTCTATAATATCCTATTATCCATCCTATCCTCTATCGTCTATCCTATCCTATCCTCTATCCTAACCTATCCTATCCTCTATCATATCCTATCATCCATCCTATCCTATCCTCTATCCTATCCTATCCTCTATCCTATAATATCCTATATCCTATCCTATTCTCTATCCTATATCATATATTATTCTCTATCCTATATCCTATCCTATTCTGTATCCTATCCTATACTCTATACTATCCTATCCTCTATCCTATCCTATTCTGCATCCTCTATCCTATACTCTATCCTATCCTCTGTCCTATCCTATCCTCTATCCTATCCTATCCTCTATCCTATCCTATCCTCTATCCTATCCTATCCTCTATCCTATCCTATCCTCTATCCTATCCTATCCTCTATCCTATCCTATCCTCTATCATATCCTATCATGCATCGCATCCTCTATCGTCTATCTCATCCTATCCTCTATCCTAACCTATCCTATCCTCTATCATATCCTATCATCCATCCTATCCTATCCTCTATCCTATCCTATCCTCTATCCTATAATATCCTATATCCTATCCTATTCTCTATCCTATATCATATATTATTCTCTATCCTATATCCTATCCTATTCTGTATCCTATCCTATACTCTATACTATCCTATCCTCTATCCTATCCTATTCTGCATCCTCTATCCTATACTCTATCCTATCCTCTGTCCTATCCTATCCTCTATCCTATCCTATCCTCTATCCTATCCTATCCTCTATCCTATAATATCCTATATCCTATCCTATTCTCTATCCTATACTCTATCCTATCCTCTGTCCTATCCTATCCTCTATCCTATCCTATCCTCTATCCTATCCTTTCCTCTATCCTATCCTATCCTCTATCCTATCCTTTCCTCTATCCTATCCTATCCTCTATCCTATCCTATCCTCTATCCTATCCTATCCTCTATCCTATCCTATCCTCTATCCTATCTACTCCCATATCATATCGTATCATCTATCCTATGCTATCCTCTATCCTATACTACCCTCTATCCTATCCTATCCTCTGTCCTATGCTATCCTCCGTCATATCCTATCATCCATCGCATCCTCTATCGTCTATGTTATCCTATCCTCTATACTATCCTATACTCTGTCATATCCTATCATCCATTCAGCGTATCCTCTATCCTATCCTACCCTCTATCATCTCCTATCATCCATCCTATCCTCTCCTCTATCCTATCCTACCATCTATCCTATCCTATCCTCTATCCTATCCTATCCTCTATCCTATCCTATCCTCTATCCTATCCTATCCTCTACCCTATCCTATCCTCTATCCTATCCTATCCTCTATCCTATCCTATCCTCTATCCTATCCTATCCTAGATCCTATCCTATCCTCTATCCTATCCTATCCTCTATCCTATCCTATCCTCTATCCTATCCTATCCTCTATCCTATCCTATCCTCTGTCCTAACCTATCCTCTATCCTATCCTATCCTCTATCCTATCCTATCCTCTATCCTATCCTATCCTCTATCCTTTCCTCTATCCTATCCTATCCTCTATCATATCCTATCCTGTATCCTATCCTATCCTATCCTGTATCCTATCCTATCCTCTATCCTATCCTGTCCTCTATCCTATCCTATCCTCTATCATATCCCATCATGCACCGCATCCTCTATCGTCTATCCCATCCTATCCTCTATCCTATCCTATCCTCCATCCTACCCTATCCTGTATCGTATCGTATCCTCTATCCTATCCTATCCTCCATCCTCTATCCTATCCTCTATCCTATCCTTTCCTCTATCCTATCCTATCCTCTATCCTATCCTATCCTCTATCATATCCTATCATGCATCGCATCCTCTATCGTCTATCTCATCCTATCCTCTATCCTATCCTATCCTCTACCCTATCCTATCCTCTATCCTATCATATCCTCTATCCTATCCTATCCTCTATAATATCCTATTATCCATCCTATCCTCTATCGTCTATCCTATCCTATCCTCTATCCTAACCTATCCTATCCTCTATCCTATCCTATCCTCTATCCTATCCTATCCTCTATCCTATACTACCCTCTATCCTATCCTATCCTATATCCTATCCTATCCTCTATCCTATCCTATCCTCTATCCTATCCTATCCTCTATCCTATCCTATCCTCTATCCTATCCTATCCTCTATCATATCCTATCATGCATCGCATCCTCTATCGTCTATCTCATCCTATCCTCTATCCTATCCTATCCTCTACCCTATCCTATCCTCTATCCTATCCTATCCTCTATCCTATCCTATCCTCTATAATATCCTATTATCCATCCTATCCTCTATCGTCTATCCTATCCTATCCTCTATCCTAACCTATCCTATCCTCTATCATATCCTATCATCCATCCTATCCTATCCTCTATCCTATCCTATCCTCTATCCTATAATATCCTATATCCTATCCTATTCTCTATCCTATATCATATATTATTCTCTATCCTATATCCTATCCTATTCTGTATCCTATCCTATACTCTATACTATCCTATCCTCTATCCTATCCTATTCTGCATCCTCTATCCTATACTCTATCCTATCCTCTGTCCTATCCTATCCTCTATCCTATCCTATCCTCTATCCTATCCTTTCCTCTATCCTATCCTATCCTCTATCCTATCCTATCCTATATCCTATCGTATTCTGTATCCTATCCTATACTCTATACTATCCTATCCTCTATCCTATCCTATCCTGCATCCTCTATCCTATACTCTATCCTATCCTCTGTCCTATCCTATCCTCTATCCTATCTTATCATCTATCCTATCCTATCCTCTATCATATCCTATCATCCATCCTATCCTATCCTCTATCCTATCCTATCCTCCATCCTCTATAATATACTTTATCCTATCCTATCCTCTATCCTATCCTATCCTCTATCTTATCCTATCCTCTATAATATCCTATTCTCTATCCTATCCTCTATCGTCTATCCTATCCTATCCTCTATCCTAACGTATCCTGTCCTCTAACTTATCCTATCATCCATCCTATCCTATCCTCTATCCTATCCTATCCTCTATCCTATAATATCCTATATCCTATCCTATTCTCTATCCTATACTCTATCCTATCCTCTGTCCTATCCTATCCTCTATCCTATCCTATCCTCTATCCTATCCTTTCCTCTATCCTATCCTATCCTCTATCCTATCCTTTCCTCTATCCTATCCTATCCTCTATCCTATCCTATCCTCTATCCTATCCTATCCTCTATCCTATCTACTCCCATATCATATCGTATCATCTATCCTATGCTATCCTCTATCCTATACTACCCTCTATCCTATTATATCCTCTGTCCTATGCTATCCTCCGTCATATCCTATCATCCATCGCGTCCTCTATCGTCTATGTTATCCTATCCTCTATACTATCCTATACTCTGTCATATCCTATCATCCATTCAGCGTATCCTCTATCCTATCCTACCCTCTATCATATCCTATCATCCATCCTATCCTCTCCTCTATCCTATCCTACCCTCTATCCTATCCTATCCTCTATCCCATCCTATCCTCTATCCTATCCTATCCTCCATCCTACCCTATCCTGTATCGTATCGTATCCTCTATCCTATCCTATCCTCCATCCTCTATCCTATCCTCTATCCTATCCTTTCCTCTATCCTATCCTATCCTCTATCCTATCCTATCCTCTATCATATCCTATCATGCATCGCATCCTCTATCGTCTATCTCATCCTATCCTCTATCCTATCCTATCCTCTACCCTATCCTATCCTCTATCCTATCCTATCCTCTATCCTATCCTATCCTCTATCCTATAATATCCTATATCCTATCCTATTCTCTATCCTATACTCTATCCTATCCTCTGTCCTATCCTATCCTCTATCCTATCCTATCCTCTATCCTATCCTTTCCTCTATCCTATCCTATCCTCTATCCTATCCTTTCCTCTATCCTATCCTATCCTCTATCCTATCCTATCCTCTATCCTATCCTATCCTCTATCCTATCCTATCCTCTATCCTATCTACTCCCATATCATATCGTATCATCTATCCTATGCTATCCTCTATCCTATACTACCCTCTATCCTATCCTATCCTCTGTCCTATGCTATCCTCCGTCATATCCTATCATCCATCGCATCCTCTATCGTCTATGTTATCCTATCCTCTATACTATCCTATACTCTGTCATATCCTATCATCCATTCAGCGTATCCTCTATCCTATCCTACCCTCTATCATATCCTATCATCCATCCTATCCTCTCCTCTATCCTATCCTACCCTCTATCCTATCCTATCCTCTATCCTATCCTATCCTCTATCCTATCCTATCCTCTACCCTATCCTATCCTCTATCCTATCCTATCCTCTATCCTATCCTATCCTAGATCCTATCCTATCCTCTATCCTATCCTATCCTCTATCCTATCCTATCCTCTATCCTATCCTATCCTCTATCCTATCCTATCCTCTATCCTATCCTATCCTCTGTCCTATCCTATCCTCTATCCTATCCTATCCTCTATCCTATCCTATCCTGTATCCTATCCTATCCTCTATCCTATCCTATCCTGTATCCTATCCTATCCTATCCTGTATCCTATCCTATCCTCTATCCTATCCTGTATCCTATCCTATCCTCTATCCTATCCTGTCCTCTATCCTATCCTATCCTCTATCATATCCCATCATGCATCGCATCCTCTATCGTCTATCCCATCCTATCCTCTATCCTATCCTATCCTCCATCCTACCCTATCCTGTATCGTATCGTATCCTCTATCCTATCCTATCCTCCATCCTCTATCCTATCCTCTATCCTATCCTTTCCTCTATCCTATCCTATCCTCTATCCTATCCTATCCTCTATCATATCCTATCATGCATCGCATCCTCTATCGTCTATCTCATCCTATCCTCTATCCTATCCTATCCTCGACCCTATCCTATCCTCTATCCTATCCTATCCTCTATCCTATCCTATCCTCTATAATATCCTATTATCCATCCTATCCTCTATCGTCTATCCTATCCTATCCTCTATCCTAACCTATCCTATCCTCTATCATATCCTATCATCCATCCTATCCTATACTCTATCCTATCCTATCCTCTATCCTATAATATCCTATATCCTATCCTATTCTCTATCCTATATCATATATTATTCTCTATCCTATATCCTGTCCTATTCTGTATCCTATCCTATACTCTATACTATCCTATCCTCTATCCTATCCTATTCTGCATCCTCTATCCTATACTCTATCCTATCCTCTGTCCTATCCTATCCTCTATCCTATCTTATCATCTATCCTATCCTATCCTCTATCATATCCTATCATCCATCCTATCCTATCCTCTATCCTATCCTATCCTCCATCCTCTATAATATACTCTATCCTATCCTATCCTCTATCCTATCCTATCCTCTATCTTATCCTATCCTCTATAATATCCTATTCTCTATCCTATCCTCTATCGTCTATCCTATCCTATCCTCTATCCTAACGTATCCTGTCCTCTAACTTATCCTATCATCCATCCTATCCTATCCTCTATCCTATCCTATCCTCTATCCTATAATATCCTATATCCTATCCTATTCTCTATCCTATACTCTATCCTATCCTCTGTCCTATCCTATCCTCTATCCTATCCTATCCTCTATCCTATCCTTTCCTCTATCCTATCCTATCCTCTATCCTATCCTTTCCTCTATCCTATCCTATCCTCTATCCTATCCTATCCTCTATCCTATCCTATCCTTTATCCTATCCTATCCTCTATACTATCTACTCCCATATCATATCGTATCATCTATCCTATGCTATCCTCTATCCTATACTACCCTCTATCCTATCCTATCCTCTGTCCTATGCTATCCTCCGTCATATCCTATCATCCATCGCATCCTCTATCGTCTATGTTATCCTATCCTCTATACTATCCTATACTCTGTCATATCCTATCATCCATTCAGCGTATCCTCTATCCTATCCTACCCTCTATCATATCCTATCATCCATCCTATCCTCTCCTCTATCCTATCCTACCCTCTATCCTATCCTATCCTCTATCCTATCCTATCCTCTATCCTATCCTATCCTCTATCCTATCCTATCCTCTACCCTATCCTATCCTCTATCCTATCCTATCCTCTATCCTATCCTATCCTCTATCCTATCCTATCCTAGATCCTATCCTATCCTCTATCCTATCCTATCCTCTATCCTATCCTATCCTCTATCCTATCCTATCCTCTATCCTATCCTATCCTCTATCCTATCCTATCCTCTGTCCTATCCTATCCTCTATCCTATCCTATCCTCTATCCTATCCTATCCTCTATCCTATCCTATCCTCTATCCTTTCCACTATCCTATCCTATCCTCTATCCTATCCTATCCTGTATCCTATCCTATCCTATCCTGTATCCTATCCTATCCTCTATCCTATCCTGTCCTCTATCCTATCCTATCCTCTATCATATCCCATCATGCATCGCATCCTCTATCGTCTATCCCATCCTATCCTCTATCCTATCCTATCCTCCATCCTACCCTATCCTGTATCGTATCGTATCCTCTATCCTATCCTATCCTCCATAATCTATCCTATCCTCTATCCTATCCTTTCCTCTATCCTATCCTATCCTCTATCCTATCCTATCCTCTGTCCTATCCTATCCTCTATCCTATCCTATCCTATATCCTATCCTTTCCTCTATCCTATCCTATCCTCTATCCTATCCTATCCTCTATCCTATCCTATCCTCTATCATATCCTATTATCCTTCCTATCCTCTATCGGCTATCCTATCCTATCCTCTATCCTATCCTATCCTATCCTTTATCCCATCCTATCCTCTATCATATCCTATCATCCATCCTATCCTATCCTCTATCATATCCTATCAACTATCCTATCCTATCCTCTATCCTATACTACCCTCTATCCTATCCTAACCTCTATCATATCGTACCAACTATCCTCTCCTATCCTCTATCCTATACTACCCTCTATCCAATCCTATCCTCTATCCTATCTTATCATCTATCCTATCCTATCCTCTTTCCTATCCTATCCTCTATCATATCCTATCATCCATCCTATCCTATACTATATCCTATCCTACCCTCCATCCTCTATCCTATACTCTATCCTATCCTATCCTCTATCCTATCCTATCCTCTATCCTATCCTATCCTCTATCTTATCCTATCCTCTATAATATCCTATTATCCATCCTATCCTCTATCGTCTATCCTATCCTATCCTCTATCCTAACGTATCCTGTCCTCTAACTTATCCTATCATCCATCCTATCCTATCCTCTATCCTATCCTATCCTCTATCCTATAATATCCTATATCCTATCCTATTCTCTATCCTATACTCTATCCTATCCTCTGTCCTATCCTATCCTCTATCCTATCCTATCCTCTATCCTATCCTATCCTCTATCCTATCCTATCCACTATCCTATCTACTCCCATATCATATCGTATCATCTATCCTATGCTATCCTCTATCCTATACTATCCTCTATCCTATCCTATCCTCTATCCTATCCTATCCTCTATCCTATCCTATCCTCTATCCTATCCTATCCTCTATCCTATCCTATCCTCTATCCTATCCTATCCTCTATCCTATCCTATCCTCTATCCTATACTACCCTCTATCCTATCCTATCCTCTATCCTATCCTATCCTCTATCCTATCCTATCCTCTATCCTATCATATCCTCTATCCTATCCTATCCTCTATCCTATCCTATCCTCTATCCTATCCTCTATCCTATCCTATCCTCTATCCTATCCTATCCTCTATATTATCCTATCCTCTATCCTATCCTATCCTCTATCCTATCCTATCCTCTATCCTATCCTATCCTCTATCATATCCTATCATGCATCGCATCCTCTATCGTCTATCTCATCCTATCCTCTATCCTATCCTATCCTCTACCCTATCGAATCCTCTATCCTATCCTATCCTCTATCCTATCCTATCCTCTATAATATCCTATTATCCATCCTATCCTCTATCGTCTATCCTATCCTATCCTCTATCCTAACCTATCCTATCCTCTATCATATCCTATCATCCATCCTATCCTATCCTCTATCCTATCCTATCCTCTATCCTATAATATCCTATATCCTATCCTATTCTCTATCCTATATCATATATTATTCTCTATCCTATATCCTATCCTATTCTGTATCCTATCCTATACTCTATACTATCCTATCCTCTATCCTATCCTATCCTGCATCCTCTATCCTATACTCTATCCTATCCTCCGTCCTATCCTATCCTCTATCCTATCCTATCCTCTATCCTATCCTTTCCTCTATCCTATCCTATCCTCTATCCTATCCTATCCTATATCCTATCGTATTCTGTATCCTATCCTATACTCTATACTATCCTATCCTCTATCCTATCCTATCCTGCATCCTCTATCCTATACTCTATCCTATCCTCTGTCCTATCCTATCCTCTATCCTATCTTATCATCTATCCTATCCTGTCCTCTATCATATCCTATCATCCATCGTATCCTATCCTCTATCGTCTATCCTATCCTATCCTCTATCCTAACGTATCCTGTCCTCCAACTTATCCTATCATCCATCCTATCCTGTCCTCTATCCTATCCTATCCTCTATCCTATCGTATCCTCTATAATATCATACCCTCTATCCCATCCTATCCTGTATCATATCCTATCCTCTATACTCTATCCTCTATCCTACCCTATCCTCTGTCCTTTCCTATCCTCTATTCTATCCTATCCAATCCCCTATCCTATCCTCTATCCTATCCTATCCTCTATCCTATCCTATCCTCTATATTATCGTATCCTCTATCCTATCCTATTCTCTATCCTATAATATCATATATCCTATCATATTCTCTATCCTATACTATCCTCTATCCTATTCTATCCTATATCCTATCCTATCCTGTATCCTATCCTATCCTCTATCTTATTCTATCCTCTACAATATCGTATCCTCTATCCTATCCTATCCTCTATCTTATCCTATCCTCTATAATATCCTATCCTCTATCCTATCCTATCCTCTATCCTATCCTATCCTCTATCCTATCGTATCCTCTATAATATCGTATCCTCTATCCTATCCTATCCTCTATCCTATCCTATCCTCTATCATATCCTATCATGCATCGCATCCTCTATCGTCTATCTCATCCTATCCTCTAACCTATCCTATCCTCTACCCTATCCTATCCTCTATCCTATCCTATCCTCTATCCTATCCTATCCTCTATAATATCCTATTATCCATCCTATCCTCTATCGTCTATCCTATCCTATCCTCTATCCTAACCTATCCTATCCTCTATCATATCCTATCATCCATCCTATCCTATCCTCTATCCTATCCTATCCTCTATCCTATAATATCCTATATCCTATCCTATTCTCTATCCTATATCATGTATTATTCTCTATCCTATATCCTATCCTATTCTGTATCCTATCCTATACTCTATACTATCCTATCCTCTATCCTATCCTATCCTGCATCCTCTATCCTATACTCTATCCTATCCTCTGTCCTATCCTATCCTCTATTATATCCTATCCTCTATCCTATCCTTTCCTCTATCCTATCCTATCCTCTATCCTATCCTATCCTATATCCTATCGTATTCTGTATCCTATCCTATACTCTATACTATCCTATCCTCTATCCTATCCTATCCTGCATCCTCTATCCTATACTCTATCCTATCCTCTGTCCTATCCTATCCTCTATCCTATCTTATCATCTATCCTATCCTATCCTCTATCCTATCCTATCCTCCATCCTCTATAATATACTCTATCCTATCCTATCCTCTATCCTATCCTATCCTCTATCTTATCCTATCCTCTATAATATCCTATTCTCTATCCTATCCTCTATCGTCTATCCTATCCTATCCTCTATCCTAACGTATCCTGTCCTCTAACTTATCCTATCATCCATCCTATCCTATCCTCTATCCTATCCTATCCTCTATCCTATCGTATCCTCTATAATATCATACCCTCTATCCCATCCTATCCTGTATCATATCCTATCCTCTATACTCTATCCTCTATCCTACCCTATCCTCTGTCCTATCCTATCCTCTATTCTATCCTATCCAATCCCCTATCCTATCCTCTATCCTATCCTATCCTCTATCCTGTCCTATCCTCTATATTATCGTATCCTCTATCCTATCCTATTCTCTATCCTATAATATCATATATCCTATCATATTCTCTATCCTATACTATCCTCTATCCTATTCTATCCTATATCCTATCCTATCCTGTATCCTATCCTATCCTCTATCTTATTCTATCCTCTACAATATCGTATCCTCTATCCTATCCTATCCTCTATCTTATCCTATCCTCTATAATATCCTATCCTCTATCCTATCCTATCCTCTATCCTATCCTATCCTCTATCCTATCGTATCCTCTATAATATCGTATCCTCTATCCTATCCTATCCAATCCCCTATCCTATCCCCTATATTATCGTATCCTCTATCCTATCCTATTCTCTATACTATAATATCATATATCCTATCCTATTCTCTATCCTATACTATCCTCTATCCTATCCTATCCAATCCCCTATCCTATCCTCTATCCTATCCTATCCTCTATATTATCGTATCCTCTATCCTATCCTATTCTCTATCCTATAATATCATATATCCTATCATATTCACTATCCTATACTATCCTCTATCCTATCCTATCCTCTATCCTATCGTATCCTCTATAATATCCTATATCCTATCCTCTATCCTATCTTATCCTCTATCCTATCCTATCCTCTATCCTATCCCATCCTAAATTCTATACTATCCTGTATCCTATCCTATTCTCTATCCCATCCTCTCCTATATCCTATCCTATCCTCTATCATATCCTGTCCTCTATCCTAAACTCTATCCAATCCTATCCTCTATCCTATCTTATCATCTATCCTATCCTATCCTCTATCATATCCTATCATCCATCCTATCGTATCCTCTATCCTATCCTATCCTCCATCCTCTATAATATACTCTATCCTATCCTATCCTCTATCCTATCCTATCCTCTATCTTATCCTATCCTCTATAATATCCTATTCTCTATCCTATCCTCTATCGTCTATCCTATCCTATCCTCTATCCTAACGTATCCTGTCCTCTAACTTATCCTATCATCCATCCTATCCTATCCTCTATCCTATCCTATCCTCTATCCTATCGTATCCTCTATAATATCATACCCTCTATCCCATCCTATCCTGTATCATATCCTATCCTCTATACTCTATCCTCTATCCTACCCTATCCTCTGTCCTATCCTATCCTCTATTCTATCCTATCCAATCCCCTATCCTATCCTCTATCCTATCCTATCCTCTATCCTATCCTGTCCTCTATATTATCGTATCCTCTATCCTATCCTATTCTCTATCCTATAATATCATATATCCTATCATATTCTCTATCCTATACTATCCTCTATCCTATTCTATCCTATATCCTATCCTATCCTGTATCCTATCCTATCCTCTATCTTATTCTATCCTCTACAATATCGTATCCTCTATCCTATCCTATCCTCTATCTTATCCTATCCTCTATAATATCCTATCCTCTATCCTATCCTATCCTCTATCCTATCCTATCCTCTATCCTATCGTATCCTCTATAATATCGTATCCTCTATCCTATCCTATCCAATCCCCTATCCTATCCCCTATATTATCGTATCCTCTATCCTATCCTATTCTCTATACTATAATATCATATATCCTATCCTATTCTCTATCCTATACTATCCTCTATCCTATCCTATCCAATCCCCTATCCTATCCTCTATCCTATCCTATCCTCTATATTATCGTATCCTCTATCCTATCCTATTCTCTATCCTATAATATCATATATCCTATCATATTCACTATCCTATACTATCCTCTATCCTATCCTATCCTCTATCATATCCTATCCTCTATCCTATAATGTCATCTATCCTATTCTATCGTCTATCCTATCCTCTATCATATCCAATCCTCTATCATATCCTCTATCCTATTCTCTATCATATCCAATCCTCTATCGTACACTCTATCCTATCCTATCCTCTATCCTATCCTATCCTCTATCCTATCTTATCCTCTATCCTATCCTATCCTCTATCCTATCCTTTCCTCAATCCTATTATATAACCTCTATCCTATCCTATCCTCTATCCCATCCTATCCTATCCTCTATCCTATCCTATCCTCTATCCTATCCTATCCTCTATCCTATCCTATCCTGTATCCTATTCTATCCTCTATCCTATCCTATCCTCTATCCCATCCTGTCCTCTATCCTATCCTATCCTGTATCCTATCCTATCCTCTATCCTATCCTCTATCCTATCCTCTATCCTATCCTCTATCCAATCCTATCCTCTATCCTATCCTGTCCTCTATCCTATCCTATCCTATCCTCTATCCTATCCTATCCTGTATCCTATCCTATCCTCTATCCTATCCTCTATCCTATCCTCTATCCTATCCTCTATCCAATCCTATCCTCTATCCTATCCTGTCCTCTATCCTACCCTATCCTCTATCCTATCCTATCCTCTATCCTATCCTATCCTCTATCCAATCCTATCCTCTATCCTATCCTATCCTTCTATCCTATCCTATCCTATCCTCTATCCTATCCTATCCTCTATCCTATCCTATCCTCTATCCTATCCTATCCTCTATCCTATCCTATCCTCTATCCTATATTATCCTCTATCTTATCCTATCCTCTATTATATCCTTTCCTCTATCCTATCCTATCCTCTATCCGATCCTCTATCCTATCCTATCCTCTATCCTATCCTCTATCCTATCCTATCCTCAATCCTATCCTATCCTCTATTCTATCCTATCCTCTATCATATCCTCTATCATATACTATCCTCTATCCTATCCTATCCTCTATCCTATCCTATATTCTATCCGATCCTCTATCCTATCCTATCCTCTATCCTATCCTATCCTCTTTCCTATCCTATCCTCTATCATATCCTATCATCCATCCTATCCTATACTCTATCCTATCCTATCCTCCATCCTCTATCCTATACTCTATCCTATCCAATCCTCTATCCTATCCTATCCTCTATCCTATCCTATCCTCTATCTTATCCTATCCTCTATAATATCCTATTATCCATCCTATCCTCTATCGTCTATCCTATCCTATCCTCTATCCTAACGTATCCAGTCGTCTAACTTATCCTATCATCCATCCTATCCTATCCTCTATCCTATCCTATCCGCTATCCTATAATATCCTATATCCTATCCTATTCTCTATCCTATACTCTATCCTATCCTCTGTCCTATCCTATCCTCTATCCTATGCTATCCTCTATCCTATACTACCCTCTATGCTATCCTATCCTCTATCCTATCCTCTATCTTATCCTATCCTCTATCCTATCCTCTATCCTATCCTCTATCCTATCCTCTATCCTATCCTATCCTCTATCCTATCCTCTACCCTATCTTATCCTCTATAATATCGTTTACTCTATCATATCCTATCCTCTATCCTATAATGTCATCTATCCTATTCTATCGTCTATCCTATCCTCTATCATATCCAATCCTCTATCGTATCCTCTATCCTATCCTCTATCATATCCAATCCTCTATCGTACACTCTATCCTATCCTATCCTCTATCCTATCCTATCCTCTATCCTATCCTTTCCTCAATCCTATTATATAACCTCTATCCTATCCTATCCTCTATCCCATCCTATCCTATCCTCTATCCTATCCTATCCTCTATCCTATCCTATCCTCTATCCTATCCTATCCTGTATCCTATTCTATCCTCTATCCTATCCTATCATCTATCCCATCCTGTCCTCTATCCTATCCTATACTGTATCCTATCCTATCCTCTATCCTATCCTCTATCCTATCCTCTATCCTATCCTCTATCCTATCCTATAATCTATCCTATCTTATCCTCTATCCTATCCTATCCTCTATCCTATCCTTTCCTCAATCCTATTATATAACCTCTATCCTATCCTATCCTCTATCCCATCCTATCCTATCCTCTATCCTATCCTATCCTCTATCCTATCCTATCCTCTATCCTATCCTATCCTGTATCCTATTCTATCCTCTATCCTATCCTATCCTCTATCCCATCCTGTCCTCTATCCTATCCTATCCTGTATCCTATCCTATCCTCTATCCTATCCTCTATCCTATCCTCTATCCTATCCTCTATCCAATCCTATCCTCTATCCTATCCTGTCCTCTATCCTATCCTATCCTATCCTCTATCCTATCCTATCCTGTATCCTATCCTATCCTCTATCCTATCCTCTATCCTATCCTCTATCCTATCCTCTATCCAATCCTATCCTCTATCCTATCCTGTCCTCTATCCTACCCTATCCTCTATCCTATCCTATCCTCTATCCTATCCTATCCTCTATCCTATCCTATCCTCTATCCTATCCTCTATCCAATCCTATCCTCTATCCTATCCTATCCTTCTATCCTATCCTATCCTATCCTCTATCCTATCCTATCCTCTATCCTATCCTATCCTCTATCCTATCCTATCCTCTATCCTATCCTATCCTCTATCCTATCCTATCCTCTATCCTATATTATCCTCTATCTTATCCTATCCTCTATTATATCCTTTCCTCTATCCTATCCTATCCTCTATCCGATCCTCTATCCTATCCTATCCTCTATCCTATCCTCTATCCTATCCTGTCCTCAATCCTATCCTATCCTCTTTCCTATCCTATCCTCTATCATATCCTATCATCCATCCTATCCTATACTCTATCCTATCCTATCCTTCATCCTCTATCCTATACTCTATCCTATCCTATCCTCTATCCTATCCTATCCTCTATCCTATCCTATCCTCTATCTTATCCTATCCTCTATAATATCCTATTATCCATCCTATCCTCTATCGTCTATCCTATCCTATCCTCTATCCTAACGTATCCAGTCCTCTAACTTATCCTATCATCCATCCTATCCTATCCTCTATCCTATCCTATCCTCTATCCCATAATATCCTATATCCTATCCTATTCTCTATCCTATACTCTATCCTATCCTCTGTCCTATCCTATCCTCTATCCTATGCTATCCTCTATCCTATACTACCCTCTATGCTATCCTATCCTCTATCCTATCCTCTATCTTATCCTATCCTCTATCCTATCCTCTATCCTATCCTCTATCCTATCCTCTATCCTATCCTATCCTCTATCCTATCCTCTACCCTATCTTATCCTCTATAATATCGTTTACTCTATCATATCCTATCCTCTATCCTATAATGTCATCTATCCTATTCTATCGTCTATCCTATCCTCTATCATATCCAATCCTCTATCGTATCCTCTATCCTATCCTCTATCATATCCAATCCTCTATCGTACACTCTATCCTATCCTATCCTCTATCCTATCCTATCCTCTATCCTATCCTATCCTCTATCCTATCCTTTCCTCAATCCTATTATATAACCTCTATCCTATCCTATCCTCTATCCCATCCTATCCTATCCTCTATCCTATCCTATCCTCTATCCTATCCTATCCTCTATCCTATCCTATCCTGTATCCTATTCTATCCTCTATCCTATCCTATCCTCTATCCCATCCTGTCCTCTATCCTATCCTGTACTGTATCCTATCCTATCCTCTATCCTATCCTCTATCCTATCCTCTATCCTATCCTCTATCCAATCCTATCCTCTATCCTATCCTGTCCTCTATCCTATCCTATCCTCTATCCTATCGTATCCTCTATCCTATCCTATCCTCTATCCTATCCTATCCTTTATCCTATCCTATCCTCTATCCTATCCTATCCTCTATCCTATACTATCTTCTACCTTATCCTATCCTCTATCCTATCCTTTCCTGTATCCTATCCTATCCTCTATCCTATACTATCCTCTATCCTATCCTATCCGCTATCATATCCCATCATGCATCGCATCCTCTATCGTCTATCCCATCCTATCCTCTATCCTATCCTATCCTCCATCCTACCCTATCCTGTATCGTATCGTATCCTCTATCCTATCCTATCCTCCATCCTCTATCCTATCCTCTATCCTATCCTCTATCCTATCCTTTCCTCTATCCTATCCTATCCTCTATCCTATGCTATCCTCTGTCCTATCCTATCCTCTATCCTATCCTATCCTCTATCCTATCCTTTCCTCTATCCTATCCTATCCTCTATCCTATCCTATCCTCTATCCTATCCTATCCTCTATCATATCCTATTATCCTTCCTATCCTCTATCGGCTATCCTATCCTATCCTCTATCCTATCCTATCCTATCCTTTATCCCATCCTATCCTCTATCATATCCTATCATCCATCCTATCCTATCCTCTATCATATCCTATCAACTATCCTATCCTATCCTCTATCCTATAATATCCTATATCCTATCCTATTCTCTATCCTATACTCTATCCTATCCTCTGTCCTATCCTATCCTCTATCCTATGCTATCCTCTATCCTATACTACCCTCTATGCTATCCTATCCTCTATCCTATCCTCTATCTTATCCTATCCTCTATCCTATCCTCTATCCTATCCTCTATCCCATCCTCTATCCTCTCCTCTATCCTATCCTATCCTCTATCCTATCCTCTACCCTATCTTATCCCCTATAATATCGTTTACTCTATCATATCCTATCCTCTATCCTATAATGTCATCTATCCTATTCTATCGTTTACTCTATCATATCCTATCCTCTATCCTATAATGTCATCTATCCTATTCTATCGTCTATCCTATCCTCTATCATATCCAATCCTCTATCGTATCCTCTATCCTATCCTCTATCATATCCAATCCTCTATCGTACACTCTATCCTATCCTATCCTCTATCCTATCCTATCCTCTATCCTATCCTATCCTCTATCCTATCTTATCCTCTATCCTATCCTATCCTCTATCCTATCCTTTCCTCAATCCTATTATATAACCTCTATCCTATCCTATCCTCTATCCCATCCTATCCTATCCTCTATCCTATCCTATCCTCTATCCTATCCTATCCTCTATCCTATCCTATCCTTTATCCTATCCTATCCTCTATTCTATCCTATCCTCTATGCTATACTAACCTCTATCCTATCCTATCCTCCATCCTATTCTATCCTCTATCAGATCGTCTATCCTATCCTATCCTCTATCCTATCCTATCCTCTATCTTATCCTATACTCTATCCTGTCCTCTATCGTATCCTCAATCCTATCCTCTATCATATCCAATCCTCTATCGTATACTCTATCCTATCCTATCCTCTACCCTATCCTATCCTCTATCCCATCCTGTCCTCTATCCCATCCTGTCCTCTATCCTATCCTATCCTGTATCCTATCCTATCCTCTATCCTATCCTCTATCCTATCCTCTATCCTATCCTCTATCCTATCCTCTATCCAATCCTATCCTCTATCCTATCCTGTCCTCTATCCTACCCTATCCTCTATCCTATCCTATCCTCTATCCTATCCTATCCTCTATCCTATCCTATCCTCTATCCTATCCTCTATCCAATCCTATCCTCTATCCTATCCTATCCTTCTATCCTATCCTATCCTATCCTCTATCCTATCCTATCCTCTATCCTATCCTATCCTCTATCCTATCCTATCCTCTATCCTATCCTCTATCCTATCCTCTATCCAATCCTATCCTCTATCCTATCCTATCCTTCTATCCTATCCTATCCTATCCTCTATCCTATCCTATCCTGTATCCTATCCTATCCTCTATCCTATCCTATCCTCTATCCTATCCTATCCTCTATCCTATCCTATCCTCTATCCTATATTATCCTCTATCTTATCCTATCCTGTATCCTATCCTATCCTCTTTCCTATCCTATCCTCTATCCTATCCTATCCTCTATCCTATCCTCTCCTCTTTCCTATCCTATCCTCTATCCTATCCTATCCTCTATCCTATCCTACCCTCTATCCTATCCTATCTTCTATCCTATCCTATCCTCTATCCTATCCTATCCTCTATCCTATCCTATCCTCTATCCGATCCTCTATCCGATCCTCTATCCTATCCTATCCTCTATCCGATCCTCTATCCTATCCTCTATCGTATCCTATCCTATCATCTATCATATCCTATCCTCTATCCTATCCTATCCTCTATCCTATCCTATCCTCTAACCCAGCCTATCATGTATCCTATCCTATCCTCTATCCTATACTATCCTCTATCCTATCCTATCCTCTATCCTATCCTACCCTCTATCCTATCCTATCCTCTATCCTATCCTATCCTCTATCCTATCCTATCCTCTATCCTATCCTATCCTCTATCCTATCCTATCCTTTATCCTATCCTCTATCCTATACTATCCTCTACCTTATCCTATCCTCTATCCTATCCAATTACCTATCCTATCCTCTATCCTATCCTTTCCTGTATCCTATCCTATCCTCTATCCTATACTATCCTCTATCCTATCCTATCCTCTATCCTATCCTATCCTCTACCCTATCCTATCCTCTATCCTATCCTATCCTCTATCCTATCCTATCCTCCATTCTATCCTATCCTCTATCCTATCCTCTATCCTATCCTCTATCCTATCCTATCCTCTATCCTATCCTATCCTCTTTCGTATCCTATCCTCTATCCTATCCTATCCTCTATCCTATTATATCCTCTATCCTATTATATCCTCTATCCTATCCTATCCTCTACCTTATCGTATACTCTATCCTATCCAATTACCTATCCAATCCTCTATCCTATCCTATCCTCTATCATATCCTCTATCCTATCCTCTATCCTATCCTATCCTCTATCCTATCCTATCCTTTATCCTATCCTATCCTCTATCCTATCCCATCCTCTATCCTATACTATCCTCTACCTTATCCTATCCTCTATCCTAACCAATTACCTATCCTATCCTCTATTATATCCTTTCCTCTATCCTATCCTATCCTCTATCCTATCCTATCCTCTATCCTATCCTCTATCCTATCCTCTATCCTATCCTATCCTCAATCCTATCCTATCCTCTATTCTATCCTATCCTCTATCATATACTATCCTCTATCCTATCCTATCCTCTATCCTATCCTATCTTCTATCCGATCCTCTATCCTATCCTATCCTCTATCCTATCCTATCCTCTATCCTATTCTATCCTCTATCCTATCCTCTATCCTATCCTATCCTCTATCCTATCCTATCCTCTATCCTATCCTATCCTCTATCCTATCCTCTGTCCTATCCTCTATCCTATCCTCTATCCAATCCTATCCTCTATCCTATCCTATCCTTCTATCCTATCCTATCCTATCCTCTATCCTATCCTATCCTCTATCCTATCCTATCCTCTATCCTATCCTATCCTCTATCCTATCCTATCCTCTATCCTATCCTATCCTCTATCCTATCCTATCCTCTATCCTATCCTATCCTCTATCCTATCCTATCCTCTATCCTATATTATCCTCTATCTTATCCTATCCTGTATCCTATCCTATCCTCTTTCCTATCCTATCCTCTATCCTATCCTATCCTCTATCCTATCCCATCCTAAATTCTATCCTATCCTGTATCCTATCCTATCTTCTATCCCATCCTCTCCTATATCCTATCCTATCCTCTATCATATCCTGTCCTCTATCCTAAACTCTATCCTATCCTATCCTCTATCCTATCCTATCCACTATCCTATCCTATCCTCTATCCTATTGTATCCTCTATGCTATCCTATCCTCTATCCTATCCTATCCTCTATCCTATCCTATCCTCTATCCTATCCTATCCTCAATCCTATCCTATCCTATCCTCTATCCTATCCTATCCTCCATCCTATCCTCTATCCTATCATATCCTCTATCCTATCCCATCCTCTATCCTATCCTATCATCCATCGCATCCTCTATCGTCTATCCTATCCTATCCTCTGTCATATCGTATCCTCTATCCTATCCTATCCTCCATCCTATCCTCTATCCTATCATATCCTCTATCCTATCCTATCCTCTATCCTATCCTATCATCCATCGCATCCTCTATCGTCTATCCTATCCTATCCTCTATCCTATCCTATCATCAATCTTATCCTATCCTCTATCCTATCCTATCCTCCATCCTACCCTATTCTCTATCATATCGTATCCTCTATCCTATCCTATCCTCTATTATCTATCCTATCTATCTATCCCAATCCTATCCTATTCTCTATCCAATCCTATACTCTACACTATCCTATCCTCTGTCATATCCTGTCATCCATCCTATCCTATCCTCTATCCTATCTTATCCTCTATCCTATCCTATCCTCCATCCTCTATCCTATACTCTATCCTATCCTATCCTCTATCCTATCCTATCCTCTATCCCATCCTCTCCTCTATCCTATCCTATCCTCCATAATATCCTATTATCCATCCTATCCTCTATCGTCTATCCTATCCTATCCTCTATCCTAACCTATCCTATCCTCTATCATATCCTATCATCCATCCTATCCTATCCTCTATCATATCGTATCAACTATCCTATCCGATCCTGTATCCTATACTACCCTCTATCCTATCCTATCCTCTATCAATATCGTATCAACTTCCTATCCTATTCCTCTATCCTATACTACCCTCTATCCTACTCCTATCCTCTATCCTATCCTATCCTCTATCCTATCGCTATCCTCTATCCTACTCCTATCCTCTATCCTATCCTATCCTCTATCCTATCCTATCCTCTCTCATATCCTATTATCCTTCCTATCCTCTATCGTCTATCCTATCCTATCCTCTATCATATCCTATCATCCATCCTATCCTATCCTCTATCCTATCCTATCCTCCATCCTCTATCCTATACTCTATCCTATACTCTATCCTATCATATCCTCTATCCTATCCTATCCTCCATCCTCTATCATATACTCTATCCTATTCTCAATTCTATCCTATCCTCTGTCCTATCCTATCCTCCATCCTACCCCATCCTCTATCAAATCGTATCCTCTATCCTATCCTATCCTCTATCCTATAATATCCTATATCCTATCCTATTCTCTATCCAATCATATACTCTGTACTATCCTATCCTCTGTCATATCCTATCATCCATCCTATCCTATCCTCTATCCTATCTTATAATCTATCCTATCCTATCCTCCAGCCTCTATCCTATACTCTATCCTATCCTATCCTCTATCCTATCCTATCCTCTATCCATCCTCTCCTCTATCCTATCCTATCCTCTCTCATATCCTATTATCCTTCCTATCCTCTATCGTCTATCCTATCCTATCCTCTATCATATCCTATCATCCATCCTATCCTATCCTCTATCCTATCCTATCCTCCATCCTCTATCCTATACTCTATCCTATACTCTATCCTATCATATCCTCTATCCTATCCTATCCTCCATCCTCTATCATATACTCTATCCTATTCTCAATTCTATCCTATCCTCTGTCCTATCCTATCCTCCATCCTACCCCATCCTGTATCATATCGTATCCTCTATCCTATCCTATCCTCTATCCTATCCTATCCTCCATCCTACCCTATCCTCTATCATATCGTATCCTCTATCCTATCCTATCCTCTATCCTATAATATCCTATATCCTATCCTATTCTCTATCCAATCATATACTCTGTACTATCCTATCCTCTGTCATATCCTATCATCCATCCTATCCTATCCTCTATCCTATCTTATCCTCTATCCTTTCCTATCCTCCATCCTCTATCCTATACTCTATCCTATCCTATCCTCTATCCTATCCTATCCTCTATCCCATCCTCTCCTCTATCCTATCCTATCCTCCATAATATCCTATTATCCATCCTATCCTCTATCGTCTATCCTATCCTATCCTCTATCCTAACCTATCCTATCCTCTATCATATCCTATCATCCATCCCATCCTATCCTCTATCATATCGTATCAACTATCCTATCCGATCCTGTATCCTATACTACCCTCTATCCTATCCTATCCTCTATCATATCGTATCAACTATCCTATCCTATCCTCTATCCTATACTACCCTCTATCCTATCCTAATCCTCTATCCTATCCTATCCTCTATCCTATCCTATCCTCTATCCTATCCTATCCTCTATCCTATACTACCCTCTATCCTATCCTATCCTCTATCCTATCCTATCCTCTATCCTATCCTATCCTCTATCCTATCCTATCCTCTATCCTATCCTATCCTCTATCCTAATCCTATCCTCTATCCTATCCTATCCTCTATCCTATCCTATCCTCTATCCTATCCTATCCTCTATCCTATCCTATCCTCTATCCTATCCTATCCTCTATCCTATCCTATCCTCTATCCTATCCTATCCTCTATCCTATCCTATCCTCTATCCTATCCTATCCTCTATCCTATCCTATCCTCTATCCTATCCTATCCTCTATCCTATCCTATCCTCTATCCTATCCTATCCTCTATCCTATCCTATCCTCTATCCTATCCTATCCTCTATAATATCCTATTATCCATCCTATCCTCTATCGTCTATCCTATCCTATCCTCTATCCTAACCTATCCTATCCTCTATCATATCCTATCATCCATCCTATCCTATCCTCTATCCTATCCTATCCTCTATCCTATAATATCCTATATCCTATCCTATTCTCTATCCTATATCATATATTATTCTCTATCCTATATCCTATCCTATTCTGTATCCTATCCTATACTCTATACTATCCTATCCTCTATCCTATCCTATCCTGCATCCTCTATCCTATACTCTATCCTATCCTCTGTCCTATCCTATCCTCTATCCTATCCTATCCTCTATCCTATCCTTTCCTCTATCCTATCCTACCCTCTATCCTATCCTATCCTATATCCTATCGTATTCTGTATCCTATCCTATACTCTATACTATCCTATCCTCTATCCTATACTCTATCCTATCCTCTGTCCTATCCTATCCTCTATCCTATCTTATCATCTATCCTATCCTATCCTCTATCATATCCTATCATCCATCCTATCCTATCCTCTATCCTATCCTATCCTCCATCCTCTATAATATACTCTATCCTATCCTATCCTCTATCGTATCCTATCCTCTATCTTATCCTATCCTCTATAATATCCTATTCTCTATCCTATCCTCTATCGTCTATCCTATCCTATCCTCTATCCTAACGTATCCTGTCCTCTAACTTATCCTATCATCCATCCTATCCTATCCTCTATCCTATCCTATCCTCTATCCTATCGTATCCTCTATAATATCATACCCTCTATCCCATCCTATCCTGTATCATATCCTATCCTCTATACACTATCCTCTATCCTACCCTATCCTCTGTCCTATCCTATCCTCTATTCTATCCTATCCAATCCCCTATCCTATCCTCTATCCTATCCTATCCTCTATCCTATCCTATCCTCTATCCTATCCTATCCTCTATCCTATCCTATCCTCTATCTTATCGTATCCTCTATCCTATCCTATTCTCTATCCTATAATATCATATATCCTATCATATTCTCTATCCTATACTATCCTCTATCCTATTCTATCCTATATCCTATCCTATCCTCTATATTATCGTATCCTCTATCCTATCCTATTCTCTATCCTATAATATCATATATCCTATCATATTCTCTATCCTATACTATCCTCTATAATATCCTATCCTCTATCCTATCCTATCCTCTATCCTATCCTATCCTCTATCCTATCGTATCCTCTATAATATCGTATCCTCTATCCTATCCTATCCAATCCCCTATCCTATCCCCTATATTATCGTATCCTCTATCCTATCCTATTCTCTATACTATAATATCATATATCCTATCCTATTCTCTATCCTATACTATCCTCTATCCTATCCTATCCAATCCCCTATCCTATCCTCTATCCTATCCTATCCTCTATGTTATCGTATCCTCTATCCTATCCTATTCTCTATCCTATAATATCATATATCCTATCATATTCACTATCCTATACTATCCTCTATCCTATCCTATCCTCTATCCTATCGTATCCTCTATAATATCCTATCCTCTATCCTATCGTATCCTCTATAATATCGTATCCTCTATCCTATCCTATCCAATCCCCTATGCTGTCCTCTATATTATCGTATCCTCTATCCTATCCTATTCTCTATACTATAATATCATATATCCTATCATATTCTCTATCCTATACTATCCTCTATCCTATTCTATCCTATATCCTATCCTATCCTCTATCCTATCCTATCCTATCCTCTATCCTCTATCCTATCCTCTATCTTATCCTATCCCCTGTCCTATCCCCTGTCCTATCCCCTGTCCTGTCGTATCCACTATCCTATCCTATCCTCTATCCTATCTTATCCTCTATCCTATCCTATCCTCCATCCTCTATCCTATACTCTATCCTATCCTATCCTCTATCCTATCCTATCCTCTATCCCATCCTCTCCTCTATCCTATCCTATCCTCTCTCATATCCTATTATCCTTCCTATCCCCTATCGTCTATCCTATCCTATCCTCTGTCATATCCTATCATCCATCCTATCCTATCCTCTATCCTATCTTATCCTCTATCCTATCCTATCCTCCATCCTCTATCCTATACTCTATCCTATCCTATCCTCTATCCTATCCTATCCTCTATCCCATCCTCTCCTCTATCCTATCCTATCCTCTATAATATCCTATTATCCATCCTATCCTCTATCGCCTATCCTATCCTATCCTCTATCCTAACCTATCCTATCCTCTATCATATCCTATCATCCATCCTATCCTATCCTCTATCATATCGTATCAACTATCCTATCCTATCCTGTATCCTATACTACCCTCTATCCTATCCTATCCTCTATCATATCGTATCAACTATCCTATCCTATCCTCTATCCTATACTACCCTCTATCCTATCCTATCCTCTATCCTATCCTATCCTCTATCCTATCCTATCCTATCCTCTATCCTATCCTATCCTCTATCCTATACTACCCTCTATCCTATCCTATCCTCTATCCTATCCTATCCTATCCTCTATCCTATCCTATCCTCTATCCTATCCTATCCTCTATCCTATCCTATCCTCTATCATATCCTATCATGCATCGCATCCTCTATCGTCTATCTCATCCTATCCTCTATCCTATCCTATCCTCTACCCTATCCTATCCTCTATCCTATCCTATCCTCTATCCTATCCTATCCTCTATAATATCCTATTATCCATCCTATCCTCTATCGTCTATCCTATCCTATCCTCTATCCTAACCTATCCTATCCTCTATCATATCCTATCATCCATCCTATCCTATCCTCTATCCTATAATATCCTATATCCTATCCTATTCTCTATCCTATATCATATATTATTCTCTATCCTATATCCTATCCTATTCTGTATCCTATCCTATACTCTATACTATCCTATCCTCTATCCTATCCTATTCTGCATCCTCTATCCTATACTCTATCCTATCCTCTGTCCTATCCTATCCTCTATCCTATCCTATCCTCTATCCTATCCTTTCCTCTATCCTATCCTATCCTCTATCCTATCCTATCCTATATCCTATCGTATTCTGTATCCTATCCTATACTCTATACTATCCTATCCTCTATCCTATCCTATCCTGCATCCTCTATCCTATACTCTATCCTATCCTCTGTCCTATCCTATCCTCTATCCTATCTTATCATCTATCCTATCCTATCCTCTATCATATCCTATCATCCATCCTATCCTATCCTCTATCTTATCGTATCCTCTATCCTATCCTATTCTCTATCCTATAATATCATATATCCTATCATATTCTCTATCCTATACTATCCTCTATCCTATTCTATCCTATATCCTATCCTATCCTCTATATTATCGTATCCTCTATCCTATCCTATTCTCTATCCTATAATATCATATATCCTATCATATTCTCTATCCTATACTATCCTCTATAATATCCTATCCTCTATCCTATCCTATCCTCTATCCTATCCTATCCTCTATCCTATCGTATCCTCTATAATATCGTATCCTCTATCCTATCCTATCCAATCCCCTATCCTATCCCCTATATTATCGTATCCTCTATCCTATCCTATTCTCTATACTATAATATCATATATCCTATCCTATTCTCTATCCTATACTATCCTCTATCCTATCCTATCCAATCCCCTATCCTATCCTCTATCCTATCCTATCCTCTATGTTATCGTATCCTCTATCCTATCCTATTCTCTATCCTATAATATCATATATCCTATCATATTCACTATCCTATACTATCCTCTATCCTATCCTATCCTCTATCCTATCGTATCCTCTATAATATCCTATCCTCTATCCTATCGTATCCTCTATAATATCGTATCCTCTATCCTATCCTATCCAATCCCCTATGCTGTCCTCTATATTATCGTATCCTCTATCCTATCCTATTCTCTATACTATAATATCATATATCCTATCATATTCTCTATCCTATACTATCCTCTATCCTATTCTATCCTATATCCTATCCTATCCTCTATCCTATCCTATCCTATCCTCTATCCTCTATCCTATCCTCTATCTTATCCTATCCCCTGTCCTATCCCCTGTCCTATCCCCTGTCCTGTCGTATCCACTATCCTATCCTATCCTCTATCCTATCTTATCCTCTATCCTATCCTATCCTCCATCCTCTATCCTATACTCTATCCTATCCTATCCTCTATCCTATCCTATCCTCTATCCCATCCTCTCCTCTATCCTATCCTATCCTCTCTCATATCCTATTATCCTTCCTATCCCCTATCGTCTATCCTATCCTATCCTCTGTCATATCCTATCATCCATCCTATCCTATCCTCTATCCTATCTTATCCTCTATCCTATCCTATCCTCCATCCTCTATCCTATACTCTATCCTATCCTATCCTCTATCCTATCCTATCCTCTATCCCATCCTCTCCTCTATCCTATCCTATCCTCTATAATATCCTATTATCCATCCTATCCTCTATCGCCTATCCTATCCTATCCTCTATCCTAACCTATCCTATCCTCTATCATATCCTATCATCCATCCTATCCTATCCTCTATCATATCGTATCAACTATCCTATCCTATCCTGTATCCTATACTACCCTCTATCCTATCCTATCCTCTATCATATCGTATCAACTATCCTATCCTATCCTCTATCCTATACTACCCTCTATCCTATCCTATCCTCTATCCTATCCTATCCTCTATCCTATCCTATCCTATCCTCTATCCTATCCTATCCTCTATCCTATACTACCCTCTATCCTATCCTATCCTCTATCCTATCCTATCCTATCCTCTATCCTATCCTATCCTCTATCCTATCCTATCCTCTATCCTATCCTATCCTCTATCATATCCTATCATGCATCGCATCCTCTATCGTCTATCTCATCCTATCCTCTATCCTATCCTATCCTCTACCCTATCCTATCCTCTATCCTATCCTATCCTCTATCCTATCCTATCCTCTATAATATCCTATTATCCATCCTATCCTCTATCGTCTATCCTATCCTATCCTCTATCCTAACCTATCCTATCCTCTATCATATCCTATCATCCATCCTATCCTATCCTCTATCCTATAATATCCTATATCCTATCCTATTCTCTATCCTATATCATATATTATTCTCTATCCTATATCCTATCCTATTCTGTATCCTATCCTATACTCTATACTATCCTATCCTCTATCCTATCCTATTCTGCATCCTCTATCCTATACTCTATCCTATCCTCTGTCCTATCCTATCCTCTATCCTATCCTATCCTCTATCCTATCCTTTCCTCTATCCTATCCTATCCTCTATCCTATCCTATCCTATATCCTATCGTATTCTGTATCCTATCCTATACTCTATACTATCCTATCCTCTATCCTATCCTATCCTGCATCCTCTATCCTATACTCTATCCTATCCTCTGTCCTATCCTATCCTCTATCCTATCTTATCATCTATCCTATCCTATCCTCTATCATATCCTATCATCCATCCTATCCTATCCTCTATCCTATCCTATCCTCCATCCTCTATAATATACTCTATCCTATCCTATCCTCTATCCTATCCTATCCTCTATCTTATCCTATCCTCTATAATATCCTATTCTCTATCCTATCCTCTATCGTCTATCCTATCCTATCCTCTATCCTATCCTATCCTCTATCCTATCCTATCCTCTATCCTATCCTATCCTCTATCCTATCCTATCCTCTATCCTATCCTATCCTCTATCCTATCCTATCCTCTATCCTATCCTATCCTCTATCCTATCCTATCCTCTATCATATCCTATCATGCATCGCATCCTCTATCGTCTATCTCATCCTATCCTCTATCCTAACCTATCCTATCCTCTATCATATCCTATCATCCATCCTATCCTATCCTCTATCCTATCCTATCCTCTATCCTATAATATCCTATATCCTATCCTATTCTCTATCCTATATCATATATTATTCTCTATCCTATATCCTATCCTATTCTGTATCCTATCCTATACTCTATACTATCCTATCCTCTATCCTATCCTATTCTGCATCCTCTATCCTATACTCTATCCTATCCTCTATCCTATCCTATTCTCTATCCTATAATATCATATATCCTATCATATTCTCTATCCTATACTATCCTCTATCCTATTCTATCCTATATCCTATCCTATCCTCTATATTATCGTATCCTCTATCCTATCCTATTCTCTATCCTATAATATCATATATCCTATCATATTCTCTATCCTATACTATCCTCTATAATATCCTATCCTCTATCCTATCCTATCCTCTATCCTATCCTATCCTCTATCCTATCGTATCCTCTATAATATCGTATCCTCTATCCTATCCTATCCAATCCCCTATCCTATCCCCTATATTATCGTATCCTCTATCCTATCCTATTCTCTATACTATAATATCATATATCCTATCCTATTCTCTATCCTATACTATCCTCTATCCTATCCTATCCAATCCCCTATCCTATCCTCTATCCTATCCTATCCTCTATGTTATCGTATCCTCTATCCTATCCTATTCTCTATCCTATAATATCATATATCCTATCATATTCACTATCCTATACTATCCTCTATCCTATCCTATCCTCTATCCTATCGTATCCTCTATAATATCCTATCCTCTATCCTATCGTATCCTCTATAATATCGTATCCTCTATCCTATCCTATCCAATCCCCTATGCTGTCCTCTATATTATCGTATCCTCTATCCTATCCTATTCTCTATACTATAATATCATATATCCTATCATATTCTCTATCCTATACTATCCTCTATCCTATTCTATCCTATATCCTATCCTATCCTCTATCCTATCCTATCCTATCCTCTATCCTCTATCCTATCCTCTATCTTATCCTATCCCCTGTCCTATCCCCTGTCCTATCCCCTGTCCTGTCGTATCCACTATCCTATCCTATCCTCTATCCTATCTTATCCTCTATCCTATCCTATCCTCCATCCTCTATCCTATACTCTATCCTATCCTATCCTCTATCCTATCCTATCCTCTATCCCATCCTCTCCTCTATCCTATCCTATCCTCTCTCATATCCTATTATCCTTCCTATCCCCTATCGTCTATCCTATCCTATCCTCTGTCATATCCTATCATCCATCCTATCCTATCCTCTATCCTATCTTATCCTCTATCCTATCCTATCCTCCATCCTCTATCCTATACTCTATCCTATCCTATCCTCTATCCTATCCTATCCTCTATCCCATCCTCTCCTCTATCCTATCCTATCCTCTATAATATCCTATTATCCATCCTATCCTCTATCGCCTATCCTATCCTATCCTCTATCCTAACCTATCCTATCCTCTATCATATCCTATCATCCATCCTATCCTATCCTCTATCATATCGTATCAACTATCCTATCCTATCCTGTATCCTATACTACCCTCTATCCTATCCTATCCTCTATCATATCGTATCAACTATCCTATCCTATCCTCTATCCTATACTACCCTCTATCCTATCCTATCCTCTATCCTATCCTATCCTCTATCCTATCCTATCCTATCCTCTATCCTATCCTATCCTCTATCCTATACTACCCTCTATCCTATCCTATCCTCTATCCTATCCTATCCTATCCTCTATCCTATCCTATCCTCTATCCTATCCTATCCTCTATCCTATCCTATCCTCTATCATATCCTATCATGCATCGCATCCTCTATCGTCTATCTCATCCTATCCTCTATCCTATCCTATCCTCTACCCTATCCTATCCTCTATCCTATCCTATCCTCTATCCTATCCTATCCTCTATAATATCCTATTATCCATCCTATCCTCTATCGTCTATCCTATCCTATCCTCTATCCTAACCTATCCTATCCTCTATCATATCCTATCATCCATCCTATCCTATCCTCTATCCTATAATATCCTATATCCTATCCTATTCTCTATCCTATATCATATATTATTCTCTATCCTATATCCTATCCTATTCTGTATCCTATCCTATACTCTATACTATCCTATCCTCTATCCTATCCTATTCTGCATCCTCTATCCTATACTCTATCCTATCCTCTGTCCTATCCTATCCTCTATCCTATCCTATCCTCTATCCTATCCTTTCCTCTATCCTATCCTATCCTCTATCCTATCCTATCCTATATCCTATCGTATTCTGTATCCTATCCTATACTCTATACTATCCTATCCTCTATCCTATCCTATCCTGCATCCTCTATCCTATACTCTATCCTATCCTCTGTCCTATCCTATCCTCTATCCTATCTTATCATCTATCCTATCCTATCCTCTATCATATCCTATCATCCATCCTATCCTATCCTCTATCCTATCCTATCCTCCATCCTCTATAATATACTCTATCCTATCCTATCCTCTATCCTATCCTATCCTCTATCTTATCCTATCCTCTATAATATCCTATTCTCTATCCTATCCTCTATCGTCTATCCTATCCTATCCTCTATCCTATCCTATCCTCTATCCTATCCTATCCTCTATCCTATCCTATCCTCTATCCTATCCTATCCTCTATCCTATCCTATCCTCTATCCTATCCTATCCTCTATCCTATCCTATCCTCTATCATATCCTATCATGCATCGCATCCTCTATCGTCTATCTCATCCTATCCTCTATCCTAACCTATCCTATCCTCTATCATATCCTATCATCCATCCTATCCTATCCTCTATCCTATCCTATCCTCTATCCTATAATATCCTATATCCTATCCTATTCTCTATCCTATATCATATATTATTCTCTATCCTATATCCTATCCTATTCTGTATCCTATCCTATACTCTATACTATCCTATCCTCTATCCTATCCTATTCTGCATCCTCTATCCTATACTCTATCCTATCCTCTGTCCTATCCTATCCTCTATCCTATCCTATCCTCTATCCTATCCTATCCTCTATCCTATAATATCCTATATCCTATCCTATTCTCTATCCTATACTCTATCCTATCCTCTGTCCTATCCTATCCTCTATCCTATCCTATCCTCTATCCTATCCTTTCCTCTATCCTATCCTATCCTCTATCCTATCCTTTCCGCTATCCTATCCTATCCTCTATCCTATCCTATCCTCTATCCTATCCTATCCTCTATCCTATCCTATCCTCTATCCTATCTACTCCCATATCATATCGTATCATCTATCCTATGCTATCCTCTATCCTATACTACCCTCTATCCTATCCTATCCTCTGTCCTATGCTATCCTCCGTCATATCCTATCATCCATCGCATCCTCTATCGTCTATGTTATCCTATCCTCTATACTATCCTATACTCTGTCATATCCTATCATCCATTCAGCGTATCCTCTATCCTATCCTACCCTCTATCATCTCCTATCATCCATCCTATCCTCTCCTCTATCCTATCCTACCCTCTATCCTATCCTATCCTCTATCCTATCCTATCCTCTATCCTATCCTATCCTCTATCCTATCCTATCCTCTACCCTATCCTATCCTCTATCCTATCCTATCCTCTATCCTATCCTATCCTCTATCCTATCCTATCCTAGATCCTATCCTATCCTCTATCCTATCCTATCCTCTATCCTATCCTATCCTCTATCCTATCCTATCCTCTATCCTATCCTATCCTCTGTCCTAACCTATCCTCTATCCTATCCTATCCTCTATCCTATCCTATCCTCTATCCTATCCTATCCTCTATCCTTTCCTCTATCCTATCCTATCCTCTATCATATCCTATCCTGTATCCTATCCTATCCTATCCTGTATCCTATCCTATCCTCTATCCTATCCTGTCCTCTATCCTATCCTATCCTCTATCATATCCCATCATGCATCGCATCCTCTATCGTCTATCCCATCCTATCCTCTATCCTATCCTATCCTCCATCCTACCCTATCCTGTATCGTATCGTATCCTCTATCCTATCCTATCCTCCATCCTCTATCCTATCCTCTATCCTATCCTTTCCTCTATCCTATCCTATCCTCTATCCTATCCTATCCTCTATCATATCCTATCATGCATCGCATCCTCTATCGTCTATCTCATCCTATCCTCTATCCTATCCTATCCTCTACCCTATCCTATCCTCTATCCTATCCTGTCCTCTATCCTATCCTATCCTCTATAATATCCTATTATCCATCCTATCCTCTATCGTCTATCCTATCCTATCCTCTATCCTAACCTATCCTATCCTCTATCCTATCCTATCCTCTATCCTATCCTATCCTCTATCCTATACTACCCTCTATCCTATCCTATCCTATATCCTATCCTATCCTCTATCCTATCCTATCCTCTATCCTATCCTATCCTCTATCCTATCCTATCCTCTATCCTATCCTATCCTCTATCATATCCTATCATGCATCGCATCCTCTATCGTCTATCTCATCCTATCCTCTATCCTATCCTATCCTCTACCCTATCCTATCCTCTATCCTATCCTATCCTCTATCCTATCCTATCCTCTATAATATCCTATTATCCATCCTATCCTCTATCGTCTATCCTATCCTATCCTCTATCCTAACCTATCCTATCCTCTATCATATCCTATCATCCATCCTATCCTATCCTCTATCCTATCCTATCCTCTATCCTATAATATCCTATATCCTATCCTATTCTCTATCCTATATCATATATTATTCTCTATCCTATATCCTATCCTATTCTGTATCCTATCCTATACTCTATACTATCCTATCCTCTATCCTATCCTATTCTGCATCCTCTATCCTATACTCTATCCTATCCTCTGTCCTATCCTATCCTCTATCCTATCCTATCCTCTATCCTATCCTATCCTCTATCCTATCCTATCCTCTATCCTATCCTATCCTCTATCCTATCCTATCCTCTATCCTATCCTATCCTCTATCATATCCTATCATGCATCGCATCCTCTATCGTCTATCTCATCCTATCCTCTATCCTAACCTATCCTATCCTCTATCATATCCTATCATCCATCCTATCCTATCGTCTATCCTATCCTATCCTCTATCCTATAATATCCTATATCCTATCCTATTCTCTATCCTATATCATATATTATTCTCTATCCTATATCCTATCCTATTCTGTATCCTATCCTATACTCTATACTATCCTATCCTCTATCCTATCCTATTCTGCATCCTCTATCCTATACTCTATCCTATCCTCTGTCCTATCCTATCCTCTATCCTATCCTATCCTCTATCCTATCCTATCCTCTATCCTATAATATCCTATATCCTATCCTATTCTCTATCCTATACTCTATCCTATCCTCTGTCCTATCCTATCCTCTATCCTATCCTATCCTCTATCCTATCCTTTCCTCTATCCTATCCTATCCTCTATCCTATCCTTTCCTCTATCCTATCCTATCCTCTATCCTATCCTATCCTCTATCCTATCCTATCCTCTATCCTATCCTATCCTCTATCCTATCTACTCCCATATCATATCGTATCATCTATCCTATGCTATCCTCTATCCTATACTACCCTCTATCCTATCCTATCCTCTGTCCTATGCTATCCTCCGTCATATCCTATCATCCATCGCATCCTCTATCGTCTATGTTATCCTATCCTCTATACTATCCTATACTCTGTCATATCCTATCATCCATTCAGCGTATCCTCTATCCTATCCTACCCTCTATCATCTCCTATCATCCATCCTATCCTCTCCTCTATCCTATCCTACCCTCTATCCTATCCTATCCTCTATCCTATCCTATCCTCTATCCTATCCTATCCTCTATCCTATCCTATCCTCTACCCTATCCTATCCTCTATCCTATCCTATCCTCTATCCTATCCTATCCTCTATCCTATCCTATCCTAGATCCTATCCTATCCTCTATCCTATCCTATCCTCTATCCTATCCTATCCTCTATCCTATCCTATCCTCTATCCTATCCTATCCTCTGTCCTAACCTATCCTCTATCCTATCCTATCCTCTATCCTATCCTATCCTCTATCCTATCCTATCCTCTATCCTTTCCTCTATCCTATCCTATCCTCTATCATATCCTATCCTGTATCCTATCCTATCCTATCCTGTATCCTATCCTATCCTCTATCCTATCCTGTCCTCTATCCTATCCTATCCTCTATCATATCCCATCATGCATCGCATCCTCTATCGTCTATCCCATCCTATCCTCTATCCTATCCTATCCTCCATCCTACCCTATCCTGTATCGTATCGTATCCTCTATCCTATCCTATCCTCCATCCTCTATCCTATCCTCTATCCTATCCTTTCCTCTATCCTATCCTATCCTCTATCCTATCCTATCCTCTATCATATCCTATCATGCATCGCATCCTCTATCGTCTATCTCATCCTATCCTCTATCCTATCCTATCCTCTACCCTATCCTATCCTCTATCCTATCCTATCCTCTATCCTATCCTATCCTCTATCCTATAATATCCTATATCCTATCCTATTCTCTATCCTATACTCTATCCTATCCTCTGTCCTATCCTATCCTCTATCCTATCCTATCCTCTATCCTATCCTTTCCTCTATCCTATCCTATCCTCTATCCTATCCTTTCCTCTATCCTATCCTATCCTCTATCCTATCCTATCCTCTATCCTATCCTATCCTCTATCCTATCCTATCCTCTATCCTATCTACTCCCATATCATATCGTATCATCTATCCTATGCTATCCTCTATCCTATACTACCCTCTATCCTATCCTATCCTCTGTCCTATGCTATCCTCCGTCATATCCTATCATCCATCGCATCCTCTATCGTCTATGTTATCCTATCCTCTATACTATCCTATACTCTGTCATATCCTATCATCCATTCAGCGTATCCTCTATCCTATCCTACCCTCTATCATATCCTATCATCCATCCTATCCTCTCCTCTATCCTATCCTACCCTCTATCCTATCCTATCCTCTATCCTATCCTATCCTCTATCCTATCCTATCCTCTACCCTATCCTATCCTCTATCCTATCCTATCCTCTATCCTATCCTATCCTCTATCCTATCCTATCCTAGATCCTATCCTATCCTCTATCCTATCCTATCCTCTATCCTATCCTATCCTCTATCCTATCCTATCCTCTATCCTATCCTATCCTCTATCCTATCCTATCCTCTGTCCTATCCTATCCTCTATCCTATCCTATCCTCTATCCTATCCTATCCTCTATCCTATCCTATCCTCTATCCTTTCCTCTATCCTATCCTATCCTCTATCCTATCCTATCCTGTATCCTATCCTATCCTATCCTGTATCCTATCCTATCCTCTATCCTATCCTGTATCCTATCCTATCCTCTATCCTATCCTGTCCTCTATCCTATCCTATCCTCTATCATATCCCATCATGCATCGCATCCTCTATCGTCTATCCCATCCTATCCTCTATCCTATCCTATCCTCCATCCTCTATCCTCCATCCTACCCTATCCTGTATCGTATCGTATCCTCTATCCTATCCTATCCTCCATCCTCTATCCTATCCTCTATCCTATCCTTTCCTCTGTCCTATCCTATCCTCTATCCTATCCTATCCTCTATCATATCCTATCATGCATCGCATCCTCTATCGTCTATCTCATCCTATCCTCTATCCTATCCTATCCTCTACCCTATCCTATCCTCTATCCTATCCTATCCTCTATCCTATCCTATCCTCTATAATATCCTATTATCCATCCTATCCTCTATCGTCTATCCTATCCTATCCTCTATCCTAACCTATCCTATCCTCTATCATATCCTATCATCCATCCTATCCTATACTCTATCCTATCCTATCCTCTATCCTATAATATCCTATATCCTATCCTATTCTCTATCCTATATCATATATTATTCTCTATCCTATATCCTGTCCTATTCTGTATCCTATCCTATACTCTATACTATCCTATCCTCTATCCTATCCTATTCTGCATCCTCTATCCTATACTCTATCCTATCCTCTGTCCTATCCTATCCTCTATCCTATCTTATCATCTATCCTATCCTATCCTCTATCATATCCTATCATCCATCCTATCCTATCCTCTATCCTATCCTATCCTCCATCCTCTATAATATACTCTATCCTATCCTATCCTCTATCCTATCCTATCCTCTATCTTATCCTATCCTCTATAATATCCTATTCTCTATCCTATCCTCTATCGTCTATCCTATCCTATCCTCTATCCTAACGTATCCTGTCCTCTAACTTATCCTATCATCCATCCTATCCTATCCTCTATCCTATCCTATCCTCTATCCTATAATATCCTATATCCTATCCTATTCTCTATCCTATACTCTATCCTATCCTCTGTCCTATCCTATCCTCTATCCTATCCTATCCTCTATCCTATCCTTTCCTCTATCCTATCCTATCCTCTATCCTATCCTTTCCTCTATCCTATCCTATCCTCTATCCTATCCTATCCTCTATCCTATCCTATCCTTTATCCTATCCTATCCTCTATCCTATCTACTCCCATATCATATCGTATCATCTATCCTATGCTATCCTCTATCCTATACTACCCTCTATCCTATCCTATCCTCTGTCCTATGCTATCCTCCGTCATATCCTATCATCCATCGCATCCTCTATCGTCTATGTTATCCTATCCTCTATACTATCCTATACTCTGTCATATCCTATCATCCATTCAGCGTATCCTCTATCCTATCCTACCCTCTATCATATCCTATCATCCATCCTATCCTCTCCTCTATCCTATCCTACCCTCTATCCTATCCTATCCTCTATCCTATCCTATCCTCTATCCTATCCTATCCTCTATCCTATCCTATCCTCTACCCTATCCTATCCTCTATCCTATCCTATCCTCTATCCTATCCTATCCTCTATCCTATCCTATCCTAGATCCTATCCTATCCTCTATCCTATCCTATCCTCTATCCTATCCTATCCTCTATCCTATCCTATCCTCTATCCTATCCTATCCTCTATCCTATCCTATCCTCTGTCCTATCCTATCCTCTATCCTATCCTATCCTCTATCCTATCCTATCCTCTATCCTATCCTATCCTCTATCCTTTCCACTATCCTATCCTATCCTCTATCCTATCCTATCCTGTATCCTATCCTATCCTATCCTGTATCCTATCCTATCCTCTATCCTATCCTGTCCTCTATCCTATCCTATCCTCTATCATATCCCATCATGCATCGCATCCTCTATCGTCTATCCCATCCTATCCTCTATCCTATCCTATCCTCCATCCTACCCTATCCTGTATCGTATCGTATCCTCTATCCTATCCTATCCTCCATAATCTATCCTATCCTCTATCCTATCCTTTCCTCTATCCTATCCTATCCTCTATCCTATCCTATCCTCTGTCCTATCCTATCCTCTATCCTATCCTATCCTATATCCTATCCTTTCCTCTATCCTATCCTATCCTCTATCCTATCCTATCCTCTATCCTATCCTATCCTCTATCATATCCTATTATCCTTCCTATCCTCTATCGGCTATCCTATCCTATCCTCTATCCTATCCTATCCTATCCTTTATCCCATCCTATCCTCTATCATATCCTATCATCCATCCTATCCTATCCTCTATCATATCCTATCAACTATCCTATCCTATCCTCTATCCTATACTACCCTCTATCCTATCCTATCCTCTATCATATCGTACCAACTATCCTCTCCTATCCTCTATCCTATACTACCCTCTATCCAATCCTATCCTCTATCCTATCTTATCATCTATCCTATCCTATCCTCTTTCCTATCCTATCCTCTATCATATCCTATCATCCATCCTATCCTATACTCTATCCTATCCTATCCTCCATCCTCTATCCTATACTCTATCCTATCCTATCCTCTATCCTATCCTATCCTCTATCCTATCCTATCCTCTATCTTATCCTATCCTCTATAATATCCTATTATCCATCCTATCCTCTATCGTCTATCCTATCCTATCCTCTATCCTAACGTATCCTGTCCTCTAACTTATCCTATCATCCATCCTATCCTATCCTCTATCCTATCCTATCCTCTATCCTATAATATCCTATATCCTATCCTATTCTCTATCCTATACTCTATCCTATCCTCTGTCCTATCCTATCCTCTATCCTATCCTATCCTCTATCCTATCCTATCCTCTATCCTATCCTATCCACTATCCTATCTACTCCCATATCATATCGTATCATCTATCCTATGCTATCCTCTATCCTATACTATCCTCTATCCTATCCTATCCTCCATCCTCTATCCTATACTCTATCCTATACTCTATTGTATCCTATCCTCTATCCTATCCTATCCTCTATTCTATCCTATCCTCTATCCTATCCTATTCTCAATCCTATCCTATCCTCTATCCTAGCCTATCCTCCATCCTATCCTCTATCCTATCCTATCCTCTATCCTATCCTATCCTCTATCGTATCCTATCGTCCATCGCATCCTCTATCGTCTATCCTATCCTATTATCTGTCATATCGTATCCTCTATCCTATCCTATCCTCTATCCTATAATATCCTATATCCTATCCTATCCTCTATCCTATCCTATCCTCTATCCTATCCTATCCCCTCTCATATCCTATTATCCTTCGTATCGTCTATCGTCTATCCTATCCTATCCTCTATCATATCCTATCATCCATCCTATCCTATCTTCTATCCTATCCTATCCTCCATCCTATCCTCTATCCTATCATATCCTCTATCCTATCCCATCCTCTATAATATCCTATCATCCATCGCATCCTCTATCGTCTATCCTATCCTATCCTCTGTCATATCGTATCCTCTATCCTATCCTATCCTCCATCCTATCCTCTATCCTATCATATCCTCTATTCTATCCTATCCTCTATCCTATCCTATCATCCATCGCATCCTCTATCGTCTATCCTCTCCTATCCTGTATCCTATCCTATCATCAATCCTATCCTATCCTCTATTCTATCCTATCCTCCATCCTACCCTATTCTCTATCATATCGTATGCTCTATCCTATCCTATCCTCTATTATCTATCCTATCTATCTATCCCAATCCTATCCTATTCTCTATCCAATCCTATACTCTATACTATCCTATCCTCTGTCATATCCTGTCATCCATCCTATCCTATCCTCTATCCTATACTACCCTCTATCCTATCCTATCCTCTATCCTATCTTATCATCTATCCTAGCCTATCCTCTATCCTATCCTATCCTCTATCCTATCCTATCCTCTATCCTATCCTCTATCCTATCCTATCCTCAATCCTATCCTATCCTATCCTCTATCCTATTCTATCCTCCATCCTATCCTCTATCCTATCCTATCCTCTATCCTATCCTATCCTCTATACTATCCTATCCTCTATCCTATCCTATCCTCTATCCTATCCTATCCTCTATCGTCTCCTGTCCTCTGTCCTATCCAATCACCTATCCTATCCTATCCTCTATCCTATCATATCCTCTATCGTCTCCTATCCTCTATCCTATCCAATTCCCTATCCTATCCTCTATCCGATCCTATCCTGTATCCTATCATATCCTCTATCCTATAATATCATCTATTCTACCCTATTCTCTATCCTATCCTATCCTCTATTCTACCCTATTCTCTATCCTATCCTATCCTCTATCGTATAATATCATCTATCCTACACTATTCTCTATCCTAACCTATCCTCTATCCTATCCTATCCTCTATCCTATCCTATCCACTATCCTATCCTATCCTCTATCCTATCCTATCCTCTATCCTATCCTATCCTCTATCCTATCCTATCCTCTATCCTATCCTATCCCCTATCCTATCCTATCCTCTATCCTATCCTATCCTCTATCCTATCCTATCCTCTATCGTCTCATGTTCTCTATCCTATCCAATCACCTATCCTATCCTCTATCGTCTCCTATCCGCTATCCTATCCATTCCCCAGTCCTATCCTCTATCCGATGCTATCCTCTATCCTATCCTATCCTCTATCGTCTCCTATCCTCTATCATTTCCATACCCCTATCCTATCCTCTATCCTATAATATCATCTATCCTATCCTATTCTCTATCCTATCTTATCCTCTATCCTATCATATCCTCTATCGTCTCCTATCCTCTATCCTATCCAATCCCGTGTCATATCCTCTATCCGATCCTATCCTCTATCCTATCCTATCCTCTGTCCTATAATATCATCTATCCTATTCTATTCTCTATCTTATAATATCATCTATCCTATCCTATTCTCTATCCTATCCTATCCTCTATCCTATCCTATTCTCTATCCTATCCTATCCTCTATCCTAACCTATCCTCTATCCTATCCTAAACTCTATCCTCTATCCTATCCTCTATCCTATCCTATCCCCTATCTTATCCTCGATCCGATTCTATCCTCTATCCTATCTTATCCTCTATCCTATAATATCATCTATCCTACACTATTGTCTATCCTATCCTATCCTCTATCCTATCCTATCCTCTATCCTATCCTATCCTCTATACTATCCTATCCTCTATCCTATCCTATCCTCTATCCTATCCTATCCTCTATCGTCTCCTATCCTCTATCCTATCCAATCCCCTATCCTATCCTCTATCCGATCCTATCCTGTATCCTATCATATCCTCTATCCTATAATATCATCTATTCTACCCTATTCTCTATCCTATCCTATCCTCTATCGTATAATATCATCTATCCTACACTATCCTCTATCCTATCCTATCCTCTATCGTCTCATGTTCTCTATCCTATCCAATCACCTATCCTATCCTCTATCGTCTCCTATCCGCTATCCTATCCATTCCCCAGTCCTATCCTCTATCCGATGCTATCCTCTATCCTATCCTATCCTCTATCGTCTCCTATCCTCTATCATTTCCATTCCCCTATCCTATCCTCTATCCTATAATATCATCTATCCTATCCTATTCTCTATCCTATCTTATCCTCTATCCTATCATATCCTCTATCGTCTCCTATCCTCTATCCTATCCAATCCCGTGTCATATCCTCTATCCGATCCTATCCTCTATCCTATCCTATCCTCTGTCCTATAATATCATCTATCCTATTCTCTTCTCTATCTTATAATATCATCTATCCTATCCTATTCTCTATCCTATCCTATCCTCTATCCTATCCTATCCTCTATCCTATCCTATCCTCTATCCTATCCTATCCTTTATCCTATCCTATCCTCTATCCTATCTACTCCCATATCATATCGTATCATCTATCCTATGCTATCCTCTATCCTATACTACCCTCTATCCTATCCTATCCTCTGTCCTATGCTATCCTCCGTCATATCCTATCATCCATCGCATCCTCTATCGTCTATGTTATCCTATCCTCTATACTATCCTATACTCTGTCATATCCTATCATCCATTCAGCGTATCCTCTATCCTATCCTACCCTCTATCATATCCTATCATCCATCCTATCCACTCCTCTATCCTATCCTACCCTCTATCCTATCCTATCCTCTATCCTATCCTATCCTCTATCCTATCCTATCCTCTATCCTATCCTATCCTCTACCCTATCCTATCCTCTATCCTATCCTATCCTCTATCCTATCCTATCCTCTATCCTATCCTATCCTAGATCCTATCCTATCCTCTATCCTATCCTATCCTCTATCCTATCCTATCCTCTATCCTATCCTATCCTCTATCCTATCCTATCCTCTATCCTATCCTATCCTCTGTCCTATCCTATCCTCTATCCTATCCTATCCTCTATCCTATCCTATCCTCTATCCTATCCTATCCTCTATCCTTTCCACTATCCTATCCTATCCTCTATCCTATCCTATCCTGTATCCTATCCTATCCTATCCTGTATCCTATCCTATCCTCTATCCTATCCTGTCCTCTATCCTATCCTATCCTCTATCATATCCCATCATGCATCGCATCCTCTATCGTCTATCCCATCCTATCCTCTATCCTATCCTATCCTCCATCCTACCCTATCCTCTATCATATCCTATTATCCTTCCTATCCTCTATCGGCTATCCTATCCTATCCTCTATCCTATCCTATCCTATCCTTTATCCCATCCTATCCTCTATCATATCCTATCATCCATCCTATCCTATCCTCTATCATATCCTATCAACTATCCTATCCTATCCTCTATCCTATACTACCCTCTATCCTATCCTATCCTCTATCATATCGTACCAACTATCCTCTCCTATCCTCTATCCTATACTACCCTCTATCCAATCCTATCCTCTATCCTATCTTATCATCTATCCTATCCTATCCTCTTTCCTATCCTATCCTCTATCATATCCTATCATCCATCCTATCCTATACTCTATCCTATCCTATCCTCCATCCTCTATCCTATACTCTATCCTATCCTATCCTCTATCCTATCCTATCCTCTATCCTATCCTATCCTCTATCTTATCCTATCCTCTATAATATCCTATTATCCATCCTATCCTCTATCGTCTATCCTATCCTATCCTCTATCCTAACGTATCCTGTCCTCTAACTTATCCTATCATCCATCCTATCCTATCCTCTATCCTATCCTATCCTCTATCCTATAATATCCTATATCCTATCCTATTCTCTATCCTATACTCTATCCTATCCTCTGTCCTATCCTATCCTCTATCCTATCCTATCCTCTATCCTATCCTATCCTCTATCGTCTCCTATCCACTATCCTATCCAATCCCCTATCCTATCCTCTATCCGATCCTATCCTGTATCCTATCATATCCTCTATCCTATAATATCATCTATTCTACCCTATTCTCTATCCTATCCTATCCTCTATCGTATAATATCATCTATCCTACACTATCCTCTATCCTATCCTATCCTCTATCGTCTCATGTTCTCTATCCTATCCAATCACCTATCCTATCCTCTATCGTCTCCTATCCGCTATCCTATCCATTCCCCAGTCCTATCCTCTATCCGATGCTATCCTCTATCCTATCCTATCCTCTATCGTCTCCTATCCTCTATCATTTCCATTCCCCTATCCTATCCTCTATCCTATAATATCATCTATCCTATCCTATTCTCTATCCTATCTTATCCTCTATCCTATCATATCCTCTATCGTCTCCTATCCTCTATCCTATCCAATCCCGTGTCATATCCTCTATCCGATCCTATCCTCTATCCTATCCTATCCTCTGTCCTATAATATCATCTATCCTATTCTATTCTCTATCTTATAATATCATCTATCCTATCCTATTCTCTATCCTATCCTATCCTCTATCCTATCCTATCCTCTATCCTATCGTATCCTCTATCCTATCCTATCCTCTATCCTATCCTATCCTCTATCCTATAATATCATCTATCCGATCCTATCCTCTATCCGTTCCTATCCTCTATCCTATCCTATCCTCTATCCTATAATATCATCTATTCTACCCTATTCTCTATCCTATCTTATCCTCTATCGTATAATATCATCTATCCTACACTATTCTCTATCCTATCCTATCCTCTATCCTATCCTATCCTCTATCCTATCCTATCCTCTATCCGATCCTATCCTCTATCCTATCCTATCCTCTATCCTATCCTATCCTCTATCCTATAATATCATACATCCTATCCTATTCTCTATCCTATCCTATCCTCTATCATATCATATTCTCTATCGTCTCCTATCCTCTATCCTATCCTATCCCCTATCCTATCCTCGATCCGATCCTATCCTCTATCCTATCCTATCCTCTATCCTATCCTATCCTCTATCCTATCCTATCCTCTATACTATCCTATCCTCTATCCTATCAAATCCTCTATCCTATCCTATCCTCTATCGTCTCCTATCCTCTATCCTATCCAATCCCCTATCCTATCCTCTATCCGATCCTATCCTGTATCCTATCATATCCTCTATCCTATAATATCATCTATTCTACCCTATTCTCTATCCTATCCTATCCTCTATCGTATAATATCATCTATCCTACACTATTCTCTATCCTATCCTATCCTCTATCCTATCCTATCCTCTATCCTATCCTATCCTCTATCCTATCCTATCCTCTATCCTATCCTATCCTCTATCCTATCCTATCCTCTATCCTATCCTATCCTCTATCGTCTCATGTTCTCTATCCTATCCAATCACCTATCCTATCCTCTATCGTCTCCTATCCGCTATCCTATCCATTCCCCAGTCCTATCCTCTATCCGATGCTATCCTCTATCCTATCCTATCCTCTATCGTCTCCTATCCTCTATCATTTCCATTCCCCTATCCTATCCTCTATCCTATAATATCATCTATCCTATCCTATTCTCTATCCTATCTTATCCTCTATCCTATCATATCCTCTATCGTCTCCTATCCTCTATCCTATCCAATCCCGTGTCATATCCTCTATCCGATCCTATCCTCTATCCTATCCTATCCTCTGTCCTATAATATCATCTATCCTATTCTATTCTCTATCTTATAATATCATCTATCCTATCCTATTCTCTATCCTATCCTATCCTCTATCCTATCCTATTCTCTATCCTATCCTATCCTCTATCCTATCCTATCCTCTATCCTATCCTAAACTCTATCCTCTATCCTATCCTCTATCCTATCCTATCCCCTATCTTATCCTCGATCCGATTCTATCCTCTATCCTATCTTATCCTCTATCCTATAATATCATCTATCCTACACTATTCTCTATCCTATCCTATCCTCTATCCTATCCTATCCTCTATACTATCCTATCCTCTATCCTATCCTATCCTCTATCCTATCCTATCCTCTATCGTCTCCTGTCCTCTGTCCTATCCAATCACCTATCCTATCCTATCCTCTATCCCATCCTATCCTCTATCCTATCCTATCCTCTATCCTATAATATCCTCTATCCTATCCTATCCTATCCTCTATCGTCTCCTGTCCTCCATCCTATCCAATCACCTATCCTAACCTCTATCGTCTCCTATCCTCTATATTATCCATTCCCCTGTCCTATCCTCTATCCGATCCTATCCTCTATCCTATCCTATCCTCTATCCTATCCTATCCTCTATCCTATCTTATCCTCTATCCTATAATATCATCAATCCTACACTATTCTCTATCCTATCCTATCCTCTATCCTAACCTATCCTCTATCCTATCCTATCCTCTATACTATCCTATCCTCCATCCTATCCTATCCTCTATCCTATCCTATCCTCTATCCTATCCTATCCTCTATCCTATCCTATCCTCTATACTATCCTATCCTCTATCCTATCAAATCCTCTATCCTATCCTATCCTCTATCGTCTCCTGTCCTCTATCCTATCCAATCACCTATCCTACCCTCTATCGTCTCCAGTCCTCTATCCTATCCAATCCCCTATCCTATCCTCTATCCGATCCTATCCTCTATCCTATCCTATCCTCCATCCTATCATATCCTCTATCGTCTCCTGTCCTCTATCCTATCCAATCCCGTATCATATCCTCTATCCGATCCTATCCTCTATCCTATCCTATCCTCTATCCTATCCTATCCTATCCTCTATCCTATCCTATCCAATCTCCTATCCTATCCTCTATCCTATCCTATCCTCTATCCAATCCTATCATCTACCGTCTCCTGTCCTCTGTCCTATCCAATCACCTATCCTATCCTGTGCTCTATCCCATCCTATCCTCTATCCTATCCTATCCTCTATCCTATAATATCATCTATCCTATCCTCTTCTCTATCCTATCCTATCCTCTATCCTATCCTATCCTCTATCCTATCCTATCCTCTATCCTATCCTATCCTCTATCCTATCCTATCCTCTATCCTATCCTATCCTCTATCCTATAATATCATCTATCCTATAATATCATCTATCCGATCCTATCCTCTATCCGTTCCTATCCTCTATCCTATCCTATCCTCTATCCTATAATATCATCTATTCTACCCTATTCTCTATCCTATCTTATCCTCTATCGTTTAATATCATCTATCCTACACTATTCTCTATCCTATCCTATCCTCTATCCTATCCTATCCTCTATCCTATCCTATCCTCTATCCTATCCTATCCTCTATCCTATCCTAACCTCTATCCTATCCTATCCTCTATACTATCCTATCCTCTATCCTATCCAATCCCCTATCCTATCCTCTATCCGATCCTATCCTCTATCCTATCCTATCCTCCATCCTATCATATCCTCTATCGTCTCCTGTCCTCTATCCTATCCAATCCCGTATCATATCCTCTATCCGATCCTATCCTCTATCCTATCCTATCCTCTATCCTATCCTATCCTATCCTCTATCCTATCCTATACAATCCCCTATCCTATCCTCTATCCTATCCTATCCTCTATCCTATCCTATCATCTATCGTCTCCTGTCCTCTGTCCTATCCAATCACCTATCCTATCCTGTCCTCTACCCCATCCTATCCTCTATCCTATCCTATCCTCTATCCTATAATATCATCTATCCTATCCTCTTCTCTATCCTATCCTATCCTCTATCCTATCCTATCCTCTATCCTATCCTATCCTCTATCCTATCCTATCCTCTATACTATCCTATCCTCTATCCTATCCTATCCTCTATCCTATCCTATCCTCTATCGTCTCCTGTCCTCTATCCTATCCAATCACCTATCCTACCCTCTATCGTCTCCAGTCCTCTATCCTATCCAATCACCTATCCTATCCTCTATCGTCTCCTATCCTCTATCCTATAAAATCCCCTATCCATTCCCCTATCCTATCCTCTATACTATCCTATCCACTATCCTATCCTATCCTCTATCCTATCCTATCCTCTATCGTCTCCTGTCCTCTGTCCTATCCAATCACCTATCCTATCCTATCCTCTATCCTATACTACCCTCTATCCTATCCTATCCTCTATCCTATCTTATCATCTATCCTAGCCTATCCTCTTTCCTATCCTATCCTCTATCATATCCTATCATCCATCCTATCCTATCCTCTATCCTATCCTATCCTCCATCCTCTATCCTATACTCTATCCTATACTCTATTGTATCCTATCCTCTATCCTATCCTATCCTCTATTCTATCCTATCCTCTATCCTATCCTATTCTCAATCCTATCCTATCCTCTATCCTAGCCTATCATCCATCCTATCCTCTATCCTATCCTATCCTCTATCCTATCCTATCCTCTATCGTATGCTATCGTCCATCGCATCCTCTATCGTCTATCCTATCCTATCCTCTGTCATATCGTATCCTCTATCCTATCCTATCCTCTATCCTATAATATCCTATATCCTATCCTATCCTCTATCCTATCCTATCCTCTATCCTATCCTATCCTCTATCCTATCCTATCCTCTATCCTATCCTATCCTCTATCCTATCCTATCCCCTCTCATATCCTATTATCCTTCCTATCTTCTATCCTCTATCCTATCCTATCCTCTATCGTCTCCTGTCCTCTATCCTATCCAATCACCTATCCTACCCTCTATCGTCTCCAGTCCTCTATCCTATCCAATCACCTATCCTATCCTCTATCGTCTCCTATCCTCTATCCTATAAAATCCCCTATCCATTCCCCTATCCTATCCTCTATACTATCCTATCCACTATCCTATCCTATCCTCTATCCTATCCTATCCTCTATCGTCTCCTGTCCTCTGTCCTATCCAATCACCTATCCTATCCTATCCTCTATCCTATACTACCCTCTATCCTATCCTATCCTCTATCCTATCTTATCATCTATCCTAGCCTATCCTCTTTCCTATCCTATCCTCTATCATATCCTATCATCCATCCTATCCTATCCTCTATCCTATCCTATCCTCCATCCTCTATCCTATACTCTATCCTATACTCTATTGTATCCTATCCTCTATCCTATCCTATCCTCTATTCTATCCTATCCTCTATCCTATCCTATTCTCAATCCTATCCTATCCTCTATCCTAGCCTATCCTCCATCCTATCCTCTATCCTATCCTATCCTCTATCCTATCCTATCCTCTATCGTATGCTATCGTCCATCGCATCCTCTATCGTCTATCCTATCCTATCCTCTGTCATATCGTATCCTCTATCCTATCCTATCCTCTATCCTATAATATCCTATATCCTATCCTATCCTCTATCCTATCCTATCCTCTATCCTATCCTATCCTCTATCCTATCCTATCCCCTCTCATATCATATTATCCTTCCTATCTTCTATCGTCTATCCTATCCTATCCTCTATCATATCCTATCATCCATCCTATCCTATCTTCTATCCTATCCTATCCTCCATCCTCTATCCTATACTCTATCCTATACTCTATTGTATCCTATCCTCTATCCTATCCTATCCTCTATTCTATCCTATCCTCTATCCTATCCTATCCTCTATCCTATCCTATCCTCTATCGTATCCTATCGTCCATCGCATACTCTATCGTCTATCCTATCCTATCCTCTCTCATATCGTATCCTCTATCCTATCCTATCCTCTATCCTATAATATCCTATATCCTATCCTATCCTCTATCCTATCCTATCCTCTATCCTATCCTATCCCCTCTCATATCCTATTATCCTTCCTATCTTCTATCGTCTATCCTATCCTATCCTCTATCATATCCTATCATCCATCCTATCCTATCTTCTATCCTATCCTATCCTCCATCCTATCCTCTATCCTATCATATCCTCTATCCTATCCCATCCTCTATAATATCCTATCATCCATCGCATCCTCTATCGTCTATCCTATCCTATCCTCTGTCATATCGTATCCTCTATCCTATCCTATCCTCCATCCTATCCTCTATCCTATCATATCCTCTATTCTATCCTATCCTCTATCCTATCCTATCATCCATCGCATCCTCTATCGTCTATCCTCTCCTATCCTCTATCCTATCCTATCATCAATCCTATCCTATCCTCTATCCTATCCTATCCTCCATCCTACCCTATTCTCTATCATATCGTATCCTCTATCCTATCCTATCCTCTATTATCTATCCTATCTATCTATCCCAATCCTATCCTATTCTCTATCCAATCCTATACTCTATACTATCCTATCCTCTGTCATATCCTGTCATCCATCCTATCCTATCCTCTATCCTATACTACCCTCTATCCTATCCTATCCTCTATCCTATCTTATCATCTATCCTAGCCTATCCTCTATCCTATCCTATCCTCTATCCTATCCTATCCTCTATCCTACCCTATCCTCTCTCATATCCTATTATCCTTCCTATCCTCTATCGTCTATCCTATCCTATCCTCTATCATATCCTATCATCCATCCTATCCTATCCTCTATCCTATCCTATCCTCCATCCTCTATCCTATACTCTATCCTATACTGTATTGTATCCTATCCTCTATCCTATCCTATCCTCTATTCTATCCTATCCTTTATCCTATCTTATCCTCTATCCTATCCTATCCTCCATCCTCTATCCTATACTCTATCCTACCCTCTATTCTATCCTATCCACTATCCTATCCTATCCTCTATTCTATCCTATCCTCTATCCTATCCTATCATCAATCCTATCCTATCCTCTATCCTATCCTATCCTCCATCCTAGCCTATCCTCTATCATATCGTATCCTCTATCCTATCCTATCTTCTATTATCTATCCTATCTATCTATCACAATCCTATCCTATCCTCTATCCTATCCTATCCTCCATCCTCTATCCTATACTCTATCCTATACTCTATTGTATCCTATCCTCTATCCTATCCTATCCCCCATTCTATCCTATCCTCTACCCTATCCTATCCTCAATCCTATCCTATCCTATCCTCTATCCTATCCTATCCTCCATCCTATCCTCTATCCTATCCTATCCTCTATCCTATCCTATTCTCTATCCTATCCTATCCTCTATCCTATCGTATCCTCTATCCTATCCTATCCTCTATCCTATCGTATCCTCTATCCTATCCTATCCTCTATCCTATCCTATCCTCTATCCTATAATATCATTTATCCCGATCCTATCCTCTATCCGTTCCTATCCTGTATCCTATCTTATCCTCTATCGTATAATATCATCTATCCTACACTATTCTCTATCCTATCCTATCCTCTATCCTATCCTATCCTCTATCCTATCCTATCCTCTATCCTATCCTATCCTCTATCGTCTCCAGTCCTCTATCCTATCCAATCACCTATCCTATCCTCTATCCTATAAAATCCCCTATCCATTCCCCTATCCTATCCTCTATCCAATCCTATCCTCTATCCTATCCTATCCTATCCTCTATCCTATCCTATCCAATCCCCTATCCTATCCTCTATCCGATCCTATCCTCTATCCTATCCTATCCTCTATCCTATAATATCATCTATCCTATCCTATCCTCTATCCTATCCTATCCTCTATCCTATCCTATCCTCTATCCTACCCTATCCTCTATACTATCCTATCCACTATCCTATCCTACCCTCTATCCTATCCTATCCTCTATCGTCTCCTGTCCTCTGTCCTATCCAATCACCTATCCTATCCTATCCTCTATCCTATCCTATCCTCTATCCTATAATATCATCTATCCTATCCTATCCTCTATCCTATCCTATCCTCTATCCTATCGTATCCTCTATCCTATCCTATCCTCTATCCTATCGTATCCTCTATCCTATCCTATCCTCTATCCTATCCTATCCTCTATCCTATAATATCATCTATCCGATCCTATCCTCTATCCGTTCCTATCCTGTATCCTATCCTATCCTCTATCCTATCCTATCCTCTACCCTATCCTATCCTCTATCCTATCCTATCCTCTATCCTATCCTATCCTCTATCCTATCCTATCCTAGATCCTATCCTATCCTCTATCCTATCCTATCCTCTATCCTATCCTATCCTCTATCCTATCCTATCCTCTATCCTATCCTATCCTCTGTCCTATCCTATCCTCTATCCTATCCTATCCTCTATCCTATCCTATCCTCTATCCTATCCTATCCTCTATCCTTTCCTCTTTCCTATCCTATCCTCTATCCTATCCTATCCTGTATCCTATCCTATCCTATCCTGTATCCTATCCTATCCTCTATCCTATCCTGTCCTCTATCATATCCTATCCTCTATCATATCCCATCATGCATCGCATCCTCTATCGTCTATCCCATCCTATCCTCTATCCTATCCTATCCTCCATCCTACCCTATCCTGTATCGTATCGTATCCTCTATCCTATCCTATCCTCCATCCTCTATCCTATCCTCTATCCTATCCTTTCCTCTATCCTATCCTATCCTCTATCCTATCCTATCCTCTATCATATCCTATCATGCATCGCATCCTCTATCGTCTATCTCATCCTATCCTCTATCCTATCCTATCCTCTACCCTATCCTATCCTCTATCCTATCCTATCCTCTATCCTATCCTATCCTCTATAATATCCTATTATCCATCCTATCCTCTATCGTCTATCCTATCCTATCCTCTATCCTAACCTATCCTATCCTCTATCCTATCCTATCCTCTATCCTATCCTATCCTCTATCGTCTCATGTTCTCTATCCTATCCAATCACCTATCCTATCCTCTATCGTCTCCTATCCGCTATCCTATCCATTCCCCAGTCCTATCCTCTATCCGATGCTATCCTCTATCCTATCCTATCCTCTATCGTCTCCTATCCTCTATCATTTCCATACCCCTATCCTATCCTCTATCCTATAATATCATCTATCCTATCCTATTCTCTATCCTATCTTATCCTCTATCCTATCATATCCTCTATCGTCTCCTATCCTCTATCCTATCCAATCCCGTGTCATATCCTCTATCCGATCCTATCCTCTATCCTATCCTATCCTCTGTCCTATAATATCATCTATCCTATTCTATTCTCTATCTTATAATATCATCTATCCTATCCTATTCTCTATCCTATCCTATCCTCTATCCTATCCTATTCTCTATCCTATCCTATCCTCTATCCTATCCTATCCTCTATCCTATCCTAAACTCTATCCTCTATCCTATCCTCTATCCTATCCTATCCCCTATCTTATCCTCGATCCGATTCTATCCTCTATCCTATCTTATCCTCTATCCTATAATATCATCTATCCTACACTATTGTCTATCCTATCCTATCCTCTATCCTATCCTATCCTCTATCCTATCCTATCCTCTATACTATCCTATCCTCTATCCTATCCTATCCTCTATCCTATCCTATCCTCTATCGTCTCCTATCCTCTATCCTATCCAATCCCCTATCCTATCCTCTATCCGATCCTATCCTGTATCCTATCATATCCTCTATCCTATAATATCATCTATTCTACCCTATTCTCTATCCTATCCTATCCTCTATCGTATAATATCATCTATCCTACACTATTCTCTATCCTATCCTATCCTCTATCCTATCCTATCCTCTATCCTATCCTATCCTCTATCCTATCCTATCCTCTATCCTATCCTATCCTCTATCCTATCCTATCCTCTATCCTATCCTATCCTCTATCCTATCCTATCCTCTATCCTATCCTATCCTCTATCCTATCCTATCCTCTATCCTATCCTATCCTCTATCCTATCCTATCCTCTATCCTATCCTATCCTCTATCCTATCCTATCCTCTATCGTCTCATGTTCTCTATCCTATCCAATCACCTATCCTATCCTCTATCGTCTCCTATCCGCTATCCTATCCATTCCCCAGTCCTATCCTCTATCCGATGCTATCCTCTATCCTATCCTATCCTCTATCGTCTCCTATCCTCTATCATTTCCATTCCCCTATCCTATCCTCTATCCTATAATATCATCTATCCTATCCTATTCTCTATCCTATCTTATCCTCTATCCTATCATATCCTCTATCGTCTCCTATCCTCTATCCTATCCAATCCCGTGTCATATCCTCTATCCGATCCTATCCTCTATCCTATCCTATCCTCTGTCCTATAATATCATCTATCCTATTCTATTCTCTATCTTATAATATCATCTATCCTATCCTATTCTCTATCCTATCCTATCCTCTATCCTATCCTATCCTCTATCCTATCGTATCCTCTATCCTATCCTATCCTCTATCCTATCCTATCCTCTATCCTATAATATCATCTATCCGATCCTATCCTCTATCCGTTCCTATCCTCTATCCTATCCTATCCTCTATCCTATAATATCATCTATTCTACCCTATTCTCTATCCTATCTTATCCTCTATCGTATAATATCATCTATCCTACACTATTCTCTATCCTATCCTATCCTCTATCCTATCCTATCCTCTATCCTATCCTATCCTCTATCCTATCCTATCCTCTATCGTCTCCTGTCCTCTATCCTATCCAATCACCTATCCTAACCTCTATCCTCTATCCTATCCATTCCCCTGTCCTATCCTCTATCCGATCCTATCCTCTATCCTATCCTATCCTCTATCCTATCCTATCCTCTATCCTATAATATCATACATCCTATCCTATTCTCTATCCTATCCTATCCTCTATCATATCATATTCTCTATCGTCTCCTATCCTCTATCCTATCCTATCCCCTATCCTATCCTCGATCCGATCCTATCCTCTATCCTATCCTATCCTCTATCCTATCCTATCCTCTATCCTATCCTATCCTCTATACTATCCTATCCTCTATCCTATCAAATCCTCTATCCTATCCTATCCTCTATCGTCTCCTATCCTCTATCCTATCCAATCCCCTATCCTATCCTCTATCCGATCCTATCCTGTATCCTATCATATCCTCTATCCTATAATATCATCTATTCTACCCTATTCTCTATCCTATCCTATCCTCTATCGTATAATATCATCTATCCTACACTATTCTCTATCCTATCCTATCCTCTATCCTATCCTATCCTCTATCCTATCCTATCCTCTATCCTAACCTATCCTCTATCCTATCCTATCCTCTATCCTATCCTATCCTCTATCCTATCCTATCCTCTATCCTATCCTATCCTCTATCGTCTCATGTTCTCTATCCTATCCAATCACCTATCCTATCCTCTATCGTCTCCTATCCGCTATCCTATCCATTCCCCAGTCCTATCCTCTATCCGATGCTATCCTCTATCCTATCCTATCCTCTATCGTCTCCTATCCTCTATCATTTCCATTCCCCTATCCTATCCTCTATCCTATAATATCATCTATCCTATCCTATTCTCTATCCTATCTTATCCTCTATCCTATCATATCCTCTATCGTCTCCTATCCTCTATCCTATCCAATCCCGTGTCATATCCTCTATCCGATCCTATCCTCTATCCTATCCTATCCTCTGTCCTATAATATCATCTATCCTATTCTATTCTCTATCTTATAATATCATCTATCCTATCCTATTCTCTATCCTATCCTATCCTCTATCCTATCCTATTCTCTATCCTATCCTATCCTCTATCCTATCCTATCCTCTATCCTATCCTAAACTCTATCCTCTATCCTATCCTCTATCCTATCCTATCCCCTATCTTATCCTCGATCCGATTCTATCCTCTATCCTATCTTATCCTCTATCCTATAATATCATCTATCCTACACTATTCTCTATCCTATCCTATCCTCTATCCTATCCTATCCTCTATACTATCCTATCCTCTATCCTATCCTATCCTCTATCCTATCCTATCCTCTATCGTCTCCTGTCCTCTGTCCTATCCAATCACCTATCCTATCCTATCCTCTATCCCATCCTATCCTCTATCCTATCCTATCCTCTATCCTATAATATCATCTATCCTATCCTCTTCTCTATCCTATCCTATCCTCTATCCTATCCTATCCTCTATCCTATCCTATCCTCTATCCTATCCTATCCTCTATCCTATCGTATCCTCTATCCTATCCTATCCTCTATCCTATCCTATCCTCTATCCTATCCTATCCTCTATCCTATCCTATCCTCTATCCTATAATATCATCTATCCGATCCTATCCTCTATCCGTTCCTATCCTCTATCCTATCCTATCCTCTATCCTATAATATCATCTATTCTACCCTATTCTCTATCCTATCTTATCCTCTATCGTATAATATCATCTATCCTACACTATTCTCTATCCTATCCTATCCTCTATCCTATCCTATCCTATCCTCTATCGTCTCCTGTCCTCTATCCTATCCAATCACCTATCCTAACCTCTATCGTCTCCTATCCTCTATATTATCCATTCCCCTGTCCTATCCTCTATCCGATCCTATCCTCTATCCTATCCTATCCTCTATCCTATCCTATCCTCTATACTATCCTATCCTCTATCCTATCCTATCCTCTATCCTATCCTATCCTCTATCCTATCCTATCCTCTATCCTATCCTATCCTCTATACTATCCTATCCTCTATCCTATCAAATCCTCTATCCTATCCTATCCTCTATCGTCTCCTGTCCTCTATCCTATCCAATCACCTATCCTACCCTCTATCGTCTCCAGTCCTCTATCCTATCCAATCACCTATCCTATCCTCTATCCTATAAAATCCCCTATCCATTCCCCTATCCTATCCTCTATCCTATCCTATCCTCTATCCTATCCTATCCTATCCTCTATCCTATCCTATCCAATCCCCTATCCTATCCTCTATCCGATCCTATCCTCTATCCTATCCTATCCTCTATCCTATAATATCATCTATCCTATCCTATCCTCTATCCTATCCTATCCTCTATCCTATCCTATCCTCTATCCTATCCTATCCTCTATACTATCCTATCCTCTATCCTATCCTATCCTCTATCCTATCCTATCCTCTATCGTCTCCTGTCCTCTATCCTATCCAATCACCTATCCTACCCTCTATCGTCTCCAGTCCTCTATCCTATCCAATCACCTATCCTATCCTCTATCCTATAAAATCCCCTATCCATTCCCCTATCCTATCCTCTATCCTATCCTATCCTATCCTCTATCCGATCCTATCCTCTATCCTATCCTATCCTCCATCCTATCATATCCTCTATCGTCTCCTGTCCTCTATCCTATCCAATCCCGTATCATATCCTCTATCCGATCCTATCCTCTATCCTATCCTATCCTCTATCCTATAATATCATCTATCCTATCCTATTCTCTATCCTATCCTATCCTCTATCCTATCCTATCCTCTATCCTATCCTATCCTGTATCCTATAATATCATCTATCCTATACTATTCTCTATCCTATCCTATCCTCTATCATATCATATACTCTATGGTCTCCTATCCTCTATCCTCTCCTATCCCCTATCCTATCCTCGATCCGATCCTATCCTCTATCCTATCTTATCCTCTATCCTATAATATCATCTATCCTACACTATTCTCTATCCTATCCTATCCTCTATCCTATCCTATCCTCTATCCTATCATATCCTCTATCGTCTCCTATTCTCTATCCTATCCTATCCTCTATCCTATCCTATCCTCTATCCTATCCTATCCTCTATCCTATCCTATCCTCTATCCTATCCTCTATCCTATCCTATCCTATATCCTATAATATCACCTATCCTATCCTATCCTCTATCCTATCATATCCTCTATCGTCTCCTATCCTCTATCCTATCCAATCCCCTATCCTATCCTCTATCCGATCCTATCCTCTATCCTATCCTATCCTCCATCCTATCATATCCTCTATCGTCTCCTGTCCTCTATCCTATCCAATCCCGTATCATATCCTCTATCCGATCCTATCCTCTATCCTATCCTATCCTCTATCCTATAATATCATCTATCCTATCCTATTCTCTATCCCATCCTATCCTCGATCCGATCCTATCCTCTATCCTATCTTATCCTCTATCCTATAATATCATCTATCCTACACTATTCTCTGTCCTATCCTATCCTCTATCCTATCCTATCCTCTATCCTATCATATCCTATATCTTATCCTATTCTCTATCCTATCCTATCCTCTATCCTATCCTATCCTCTATCCTATCCTATCCTCTATCCTATCCTATCCTCTATCCTATCCTATCCTCTATCCTATCCTCTATCCTATCCTATCCTATATCCTATAATATCATCTATCCTATCCTATTCTCTATCCTATCCTATCCTCTATCCTATCCTAAACTCTATCCTATCCTATCCTCTATCCTATAATATCATCTATCCTATCCTATTCTCTATCCTATAATATCATCTATCCTACCCTATTCTCTATCCTATCCTATCCTCTATACTATCCTATCCTCTATCCAATCCTATCCTCTATCCTATCCTATCCTCTATCCTATCCTATCCTCTATCCTATCCTATCCTCTATACTATCCTATCCTCTATCCTATCCTATCCTCTATCCTATCCTATCCTCTATCGTCTCCTGTCCTCTATCCTATCCAATCACCTATCCTATCCTCTATCGTCTCCTATCCTCTATCCTATAAAATCTCCTATCCATTCCCCTATCCTATCCTCTATCCTATCCTATCCTCTATCCTATCCTATCCTCTATCCTATCCTATCCTATCCTCTATCCTATCCTATCCTATCCTCTATCCTATCCTATCCAATCCCCTATCCTGTCCTCTAACTTATCCTATCATCCATCCTATCCTATCCTCTATTCTATCCTATCCTCTATCCTATAATATCCTATATCCTATCCTATTCTCTATCCTATACTCTATCCTATCCTCTGTCCTATCCTATCCTCTATCCTATCCTATCCTCTATCCTCTATCCTATCCTATCCACTATCCTATCTACTCCCATATCATATCGTATCATCTATCCTATGCTATCCTCTATCCTATACTACCCTCTATGCTATCCTATCCTCTGTCCTATGCTATCCTCCATCATATCCTATCATCCATCGCATCCTCTATCGTCTATGTTATAATATCCTCTATACTATCCTATACTCTGTCATATCCTATCATCCATTCAGCCTATCCTCTATCCTATCCTACCCTCTACCATATCCTATCATCCATCCTATCCTCTCCTCTATCCTATCCTACCCTCTATCCTATCCTATCCTCTATCCTATCCTATCCTCTATCCTATCCTATCCTATATCCTATCCTATCCTAGATCCTATCCTATCCTCTATCCTATAATATCCTCTACCCTATCGTATCCTCTATCCTATCCTATCCTCTATCCTATCCTATCCCCTATCCTATCCTTTCCTCTATCCTATCCTTTCCTCTATCCTATCCTATCCTCTATCCTATCCTATCCTCTATCCTTTCCTATCCTCTATCCTATCCTATCCTCCATCCTACCCTATCCTGTATCATATCGTATCCTGTATCCTATCCTATCCTATATCCTATCCTATCCTACATCCTACCCTATCCTCTATCATATCGTATCCTCTATCCTATCCTATCCTCTATCCTATAATATCCTATATCCTATCCTATTATCTATCCTATATCTTATCCTATTCTCTATCCAATCATATACTCTGTACTATCCTATCCTCTGTCATATCCTATCATCCATCCTATCCTATCCTCTATCCTATCTTATCCTCTATCCTATCCTATCCTCCATCCCCTATCCTATACTCTATCCTATCCTATCCTCTATCCTATCCTATCCTCTATCCCATCCTCTCCTCTATCCTATCCTATCCAATATAATATCCTATTATCCATCCTATCCTCTATCCTATCCTATCCTCTATCCTATAATATCCTATATCCTATCCTATTCTCTATCCTATATCATATATTATTCTCTATCCTATATCCTATACTATTCTGTATCCTATCCTATACTCTATACTATCCTATCCTCTATCCTATCCTATCCTGCATCCTCTATCCTATACTCTATCCTATCCTCTATCCTTTCCTATCCTCTATCCTATCCTATCCTCCATCCTACCCTATCCTCTATCATATCGTATCCTCTATCCTATCCTATCCTCTATCCTATCCTATCCTCCATCCTACCCTATCCTCTATCATATCGTATCCTCTATCCTATACTACCCTCTATCCTATCCTATCCTCTATCATATCCTATCCTCTATCCTATCCTATCCTCTATCATATACTATCATGCATCGCATCCTCTATCGTCTATCCCATCCTATCCTCTATCCTATCCTATCCTCAATCCTACCCTATCCTGTATCATATCGTATCCTCTATCCTATCCTATCCTCTATCCTATCCTATCCTCTATCATATCTTATTATCCTTCCAATCCTCTATCGGCTAACCTATCCTATCCTCTATCCTATCCTATCCTATCCTCTATCCTATCCTATCCTCTATCCTATCCTCTATCCTATCCTATCCTATATCCTATAATATCATCTATCCTATCCTATTCTCTATCCTATCCTATCCTCTATCCTATCCTAAACTCTATCCTATCCTATCCTCTATCCTATAATATCATCTATCCTATCCTATTCTCTATCCTATAATATCATCTATCCTACCCTATTCTCTATCCTATCCTATCCTCTATACTATCCTATCCTCTATCCAATCCTATCCTCTATCCTATCCTATCCTCTATCCTATCCTATCCTCTATCCTATCCTATCCTCTATACTATCCTATCCTCTATCCTATCCTATCCTCTATCCTATCCTATCCTCTATCGTCTCCTGTCCTCTATCCTATCCAATCACCTATCCTATCCTCTATCGTCTCCTATCCTCTATCCTATAAAATCCCCTATCCATTCCCCTATCCTATCCTCTATCCTATCCTATCCTCTATCCTATCCTATCCTCTATCCTATCCTATCCTATCCTCTATCCTATCCTATCCTATCCTCTATCCTATCCTATCCAATCCCCTATCCTGTCCTCTAACTTATCCTATCATCCATCCTATCCTATCCTCTATTCTATCCTATCCTCTATCCTATAATATCCTATATCCTATCCTATTCTCTATCCTATACTCTATCCTATCCTCTGTCCTATCCTATCCTCTATCCTATCCTATCCTCTATCCTCTATCCTATCCTATCCACTATCCTATCTACTCCCATATCATATCGTATCATCTATCCTATGCTATCCTCTATCCTATACTACCCTCTATGCTATCCTATCCTCTGTCCTATGCTATCCTCCATCATATCCTATCATCCATCGCATCCTCTATCGTCTATGTTATAATATCCTCTATACTATCCTATACTCTGTCATATCCTATCATCCATTCAGCCTATCCTCTATCCTATCCTACCCTCTATCATATCCTATCATCCATCCTATCCTCTCCTCTATCCTATCCTACCCTCTATCCTATCCTATCCTCTATCCTATCCTATCCTCTATCCTATCCTATCCTATATCCTATCCTATCCTAGATCCTATCCTATCCTCTATCCTATAATATCCTCTACCCTATCGTATCCTCTATCCTATCCTATCCTCTATCCTATCCTATCCTCTATCCTATCCTTTCCTCTATCCTATCCTTTCCTCTATCCTATCCTATCCTCTATCCTATCCTATCCTCTATCCTTTCCTATCCTCTATCCTATCCTATCCTCCATCCTACCCTATCCTGTATCACATCGTATCCTGTATCCTATCCTATCCTATATCCTATCCTATCCTACATCCTACCCTATCCTCTATCATATCGTATCCTCTATCCTATCCTATCCTCTATCCTATAATATCCTATATCCTATCCTATTATCTATCCTATATCTTATCCTATTCTCTATCCAATCATATACTCTGTACTATCCTATCCTCTGTCATATCCTATCATCCATCCTATCCTATCCTCTATCCTATCTTATCCTCTATCCTATCCTATCCTCCATCCCCTATCCTATACTCTATCCTATCCTATCCTCTATCCTATCCTATCCTCTATCCCATCCTCTCCTCTATCCTATCCTATCCAATATAATATCCTATTATCCATCCTATCCTCTATCCTATCCTATCCTCTATCCTATAATATCCTATATCCTATCCTATTCTCTATCCTATATCATATATTATTCTCTATCCTATATCCTATACTATTCTGTATCCTATCCTATACTCTATACTATCCTATCCTCTATCCTATCCTATCCTGCATCCTCTATCCTATACTCTATCCTATCCTCTATCCTTTCCTATCCTCTATCCTATCCTATCCTCCATCCTACCCTATCCTCTATCATATCGTATCCTCTATCCTATCCTATCCTCTATCCTATCCTATCCTCCATCCTACCCTATCCTCTATCATATCGTATCCTCTATCCTATACTACCCTCTATCCTATCCTATCCTCTATCATATCCTATCCTCTATCCTATCCTATCCTCTATCATATACTATCATGCATCGCATCCTCTATCGTCTATCCCATCCTATCCTCTATCCTATCCTATCCTCAATCCTACCCTATCCTGTATCATATCGTATCCTCTATCCTATCCTATCCTCTATCCTATCCTATCCTCTATCATATCTTATTATCCTTCCAATCCTCTATCGGCTAACCTATCCTATCCTCTATCCTATCCTATCCTATCCTTTATCCTATCTTATCCTCTATCCTATCCTATCCTCCATCCTCTATCCTATACTCTATCCTGCCCTCTATTCTATCCTATCCTCTATCCTATCCTATCCTCTATTCTATCCTATCCTCTATCCTATCCTATCATCAATCCTATCCTATCCTCTATCCTATCCTATCCTCCATCCTACCCTATCCTCTCTCATATTGTATCCTCTATCCTATCCTATCCTCTATTATCTATCCTATCTATCTATCCCAATCCTATCCTATTCTCTATCCAATCCTATACTCTATACTATCCTATCCTCTGTCATATCCTGTCATCCATCCTATCCTATCCTCTATCCTAGCTTATCCTCTATCATATCCTATCATCCATCCTATCCTATCCTCTATCCTATCCTATCCTCCATCCTCTATCCTATACTCTACCCTATACTCTATTGTATCCTATCCTCTATCCTATCCTATACTCTATTCTCTCCTATCCTCTATCCTATCCTATCCTATCCTCTATCCTATCCTATCCTCAATCCTATCCTATCCTTTCCTCTATCCTATCCTATCCTCCATCCTATCCTCTATCCTATCTTATCCTCTATCATATCCTATCATCCATCCTATCCTATCCTCTATCCTATCCTATCCTCCATCCTCTATCATATACTCTATCCTATACTCTATTGTATCCTATCCTCTATCCTATCCTATCCTCTATTCTATCCTATCCTCTATCCTATCCTATTCTCAATCCTATCCTATCCTCTATCCTAGCCTATCCTCCATCCTATCCTCTATCCTATCCTATCCTCTATCGTATCCTATCGTCCATCGCATCCTCTATCGTCTATCCTATCCTATCCTCTGTCATATCGTATCCTCTATCCTATCCTATCCTCTATCCTATAATATCCTATATCCTATCCTATCCTCTATCCTATCCTATCCTCTATCCTATCCTATCCCCTCTCATATCCTATTATCCTTCCTATCTTCTATCGCCTATCCTATCCTATCCTCTATCATATCCTATCATCCATCCTATCCTATCTTCTATCCTATCCTATCCTCCATCCTCTATCCTATACTCTATACTATACTCTATTGTATCCTATCCTCTATCCTATCCTATCCTCTATTCTATCCTATCCTCTATCCTATCCTATCCTCAATCCTATCCTATCCTATCCTCTATCCTATCCTATCCTCCATCCTATCCTCTATCCTATCTTATCCTCTATCATATCCTATCATCCATCCTATCCTATCCTCTATCCTATCCTATCCTCCATCCTCTATCATAAACTCTATCCTATACTCTATTGTATCCTATCCTCTATCATATCCTATCATCAATCCTATCCTATCCTCTATCATATCGAACCAACTATCCTATCCTATCCTGTATCCTATACTTCCCTCTATCCTATCCTATCCTCTATCATATCGTATCAACTATCCTATCCTATCCTCTATCCTATACTACCCTCTATCCTATCCTATCCTCTATCCTATCTTATCATCTATCCTATCCTATCCTCTTTCCTATCCTATCCTCTATCATATCCTATCATCCATCCTATCCTATCCTCTATCCTATCCTATCCTCCATCCTCTATCCTATACTCTATCCTATACTCTATTGTATCCTATCCTCTATCCTATCCTATCCTCTATTCTATCCTATCCTCTATCCTATCCTATTCTCAAACCTATCCTATCCTCTATCCTAGCCTATCCTCCATCCTATCCTCTACCCTATCCTATCCTCTATCCTATCCTATCCTCTATCGTATCCTATCGTCCATCGCATCCTCTATCGTCTATCCTATCCTATCCTCTGTCATATCGTATCCTCTATCCTATCCTATCCTCTATCCTATAATATCCTATATCCTATCCTATCCTCTATCCTATCCTATCCCCTCTCATATCCTATTATACTTCCTATCTTCTATCGTCTATCCTATCCTATCCTCTATCATATCCTATCATCCATCCTATCCTCTATCCTATCATATCCTCTATTCTATCCTATCCTCTATCCTATCCTATCATCCATCGCATCCTCTATCGTCTATCCTATCCTATCCTCTATACTATCCTATCCACTATCCTATCCTATCCTCTATCCTATCCTATCCTCTATCGTCTCCTGTCCTCTGTCCTATCCAATCACCTATCCTATCCTATCCTCTATCCTATCATATCCTCTATCGTCTCCTATCCTCTATCCTATCCAATCCCCTATCCTATCCTCTATCCGATCCTATCCTCTATCCTATCCTATCCTCCATCCTATCATATCCTCTATCGTCTCCTGTCCTCTATCCTATCCAATCCCGTATCATATCCTCTATCCGATCCTATCCTCTATCCTATCCTATCCTCTATCCTATAATATCATCTATCCTATCCTATTCTCTATCCTATCCTATCCTCTATCCTATCCTATCCTCTATCCTATCCTATCCTGTATCCTATAATATCATCTATCCTATACTATTCTTTATCCTATCCTATCCTCTATCATATCATATTCTCTATGGTCTCCTATCCTCTATCCTCTCCTATCCCCTATCCTATCCTCGATCCGATCCTATCCTCTATCCTATCTTATCCTCTATCCTATAATATCATCTATCCTACACTATTCTCTATCCTATCCTATCCTCTATCCTATCCTATCATCTATCCTATCATATCCTCTATCGTCTCCTATTCTCTATCCTATCCTATCCTCTATCCTATCCTATCCTCTATCCTATCCTATCCTCTATCCTATCCTATCCTCTATCCTATCCTATCCTCTATCCTATCCTATCCTCTATCCTATCCTATCCTCTATCCTATCCTCTATCCTATCCTATCCTATATCCTATAATATCATCTATCCTATCCTATTCTCTATCCTATCCTATCCTCTATCCTATCCTAAACTCTATCCTATCCTATCCTCTATCCTATAATATCATCTATCCTATCCTATTCTCTATCCTATAATATCATCTATCCTACCCTATTCTCTATCCTATCCTATCCTCTATACTATCCTATCCTCTATCCAATCCTACCCTCTATCCTATCCTATCCTCTATACTATCCTATCCTCTATCCTATCCTATCCTCTATCCTATCCTATCCTCTATCGTCTCCTGTCCTCTATCCTATCCAATCACCTATCCTATCCTCTATCGTCTCCTATCCTCTATCCTATAAAATCCCCTATCCATTCCCCTATCCTATCCTCTATCCTATCCTATCCTCTATCCTATCCTATCCTCTATCCTATCCTATCCTATCCTCTATCCTATCCTATCCTATCCTCTATCCTATCCTATCCAATCCCCTATCCTATCCTCTATCCGATCCTATCCTCTATCCTATCCTATCCTCTATCCTATAATATCATCTATCCTATCCTATCCTCTATCCTATCCTATCCTCTATCCTATCCTATCCTCTATCCTATCCTATCCTCTATACTATCCTATCCTCTATCCTATAATATCATCTATCCTATCCTATCCTCTATCCTATCCTATCCTCTATCCTATCATATCCTCTATCGTCTCCTATCCTCTATCCAATCCAATCCCGTATCATAACCTCTATCCGATCCTATCGTCTATCCTATCCTATTCTCTATCCTATAATATCATCAATCCTATCCTATTCTCTATCCTATCCTATCCTCTATCCTATCCTAAACTCTATCCTATCCTATCCTCTATCATATCCTATCCTCTATCCTATCCTATCCTCTATCCTCTATCCTATCCTATTCTCTATCCTATCCTATCCTCTATCCTATTTTATCCTCTATATTATCCTATCCTCTATCGTCTCCTATCCTCTATCCTATCCTATCATCTATCCCATCCTATCCTCTATCCTCTCCTATCCTCTATACTATCCTATCCTCTATCCTATCCTCTATCCTATCCTATCCTCTATATTATCCTATCCTCTATAATATCCTATCCTCTATCCTATTCTATCCTCTATCCTATCCTATCCTCTATCCTATAATATCATCTATCCTATCCTATCCTCTATCCTATCCTATCCGCTATCGTCTCCTGTCCTCTATCCTATCCAATCCCGTATCATATCCTCTATCCGATCCTATCCTGTATCCTATCCTATCCTCTATCCTATAATATCATCTATCCTATCCTATTCTCTATCCTATCCTATCCTCTATCCTATCCTATCCTATCCTGTATCCTATAATATCATCTATCCTATACTATTCTCTATCGTCTCCTATCCTCTATCCTATAAAATCCCCTATCCATTCCCCTATCCTATCCTCTATACTATCCTATCCACTATCCTATCCTATCCTCTATCCTATCCTATCCTCTATCGTCTCCTGTCCTCTGTCCTATCCAATCACCTATCCTATCCTATCCTCTATCCTATCATATCCTCTATCGTCTCCTATCCTCTATCCTATCCAATCCCCTATCCTATCCTCTATCCGATCCTATCCTCTATCCTATCCTATCCTCCATCCTATCATATCCTCTATCGTCTCCTGTCCTCTATCCTATCCAATCCCGTATCATATCCTCTATCCGATCCTATCCTCTATCCTATCCTATCCTCTATCCTATAATATCATCTATCCTATCCTATTCTCTATCCTATCCTATCCTCTATCCTATCCTATCCTCTATCCTATCCTATCCTGTATCCTATAATATCATCTATCCTATACTATTCTTTATCCTATCCTATCCTCTATCATATCATATTCTCTATGGTCTCCTATCCTCTATCCTCTCCTATCCCCTATCCTATCCTCGATCCGATCCTATCCTCTATCCTATCTTATTATCTATCCTATAATATCATCTATCCTACACTATTCTCTATCCTATCCTATCCTCTATCCTATCCTATCATCTATCCTATCATATCCTCTATCGTCTCCTATTCTCTATCCTATCCTATCCTCTATCCTATCCTATCCTCTATCCTATCCTATCCTCTATCCTATCCTATCCTCTATCCTATCCTATCCTCTATCCTATCCTATCCTCTATCCTATCCTCTATCCTATCCTATCCTATATCCTATAATATCATCTATCCTATCCTATTCTCTATCCTATCCTATCCTCTATCCTATCCTCTATCCTATCCTATCCTATATCCTATAATATCATCTATCCTATCCTATTCTCTATCCTATCCTATCCTCTATCATATCATATTCTCTATGGTCTCCTATCCTCTATCCTCTCCTATCCCCTATCCTATCCTCGATCCGATCCTATCCTCTATCCTATCTTATCCTCTATCCTATAATATCATCTATCCTACACTATTCTCTATCCTATCCTATCCTCTATCCTATCCTATCCTCTATCCTATCATATCCTCTATCGTCTCCTATTCTCTATCCTATCCTATCCTCTATCCTATCCTATCCTCTATCCTATAATATCATCTATCCTATCCTATCCTCTATCCTATCCTATCCTCTATCCTATCATATCCTCTATCGTCTCCTATCCTCTATCCTATCCAATCCCGTATCATAACCTCTATCCGATCCTATCGTCTATCCTATCCTATTCTCTATCCTATAATATCATCAATCCTATCCTATTCTCTATCCTATCCTATCCTCTATCCTATCCTAAACTCTATCCTATCCTATCCTCTATCATATCCTATCCTCTATCCTATCCTATCCTCTATCCTCTATCCTATCCTATTCTCTATCCTATACTATCCTCTATCCTATTTTATCCTCTATATTATCCTATCCTCTATCGTCTCCTATCCTCTATCCTATCCTATCATCTATCCCATCCTATCCTCTATCCTCTCCTATCCTCTATACTATCCTATCCTCTATCCTATCCTCTATCCTATCCTATCCTCTATATTATCCTATCCTCTATAATATCCTATCCTCTATCCTATTCTATCCTCTATCCTATCCTATCCTCTATCCTATAATATCATCTATCCTATCCTATCCTCTATCCTATCCTATCCGCTATCGTCTCCTGTCCTCTATCCTATCCAATCACCTATCCTATCCCCTATTGTCTCCTATCGTCTATCCTATCCATTCCCCTATCCTATCCTCTATCCTATCCTATCCTCTATCCTATAATATCATCTATCCTATCCTATTCTCTATCCTATAATATCATCTATCCTACCCTATTCTCTATCCTATCCTATCCTCTATACTATCCTATCCTCTATCCTATCCAATCCTCTATCCTATCCTATCCTCTATCCTATTCTATCCTCTATATTATCCTATCCTCTATCGTCTCCTATCCTCTATCCTATCCTATCATCTATCCCATCCTATCCTCTATCCTCTCCTATCCTCTATACTATCCTATCTTCTATCCTATCCTCTATCATATCCTATCCTCTATCCTATCCTATCCTCTATCCTCTATCCTATCCTATCCTCTATCCTATCCTATGCTCTATCCTATCCTATCCTCTATCCTATCCTCTATCCTATCCTATCCTCTATATTATCCTATCCTCTATAATATCCTATCCTCTATCCTATCCTATCCTCTATCCTATAATATCATCTATTCTACCCTATTCTCTATCCTATCTTATCCTCTATCGTATAATATCATCTATCCTACACTATTCTCTATCCTATCCTATCCTCTATCCTATCCTATCCTCTATCCTATCCTATCCTCTATCGTCTCCTATCCTCTATCCTATCCTTTTTTTTTTTTTTTTTTCCGAGGAGGTAATCTCGTTACGGATACCCGAACCCCCCCGGGGGGGGGGGTGGTCCGGGTTATGTGGGACTCCTCGGCTGGTTGGTGCAACGCCGAGTATACCCACTAACTCCTCCCCGTCCGTCCCTAGACTCCTGGGGGCACCCGTGCTCTGCGCGCGCATGTCAATCCGGTGTGCCCCCGATCCTCTATCCTATCCTATCCCCTATCCTATCCTCGATCCGATCCTATCCTCTATCCTATCTTATCCTCTATCCTATAATATCATCAATCCTACACTATTCTCTATCCTATCCTATCCTCTATCCTAACCTATCCTCTATCCTATCCTATCCTCTATACTATCCTATCCTCTATCCTATCATATCCTCTATCGTCTCCTATCCTCTATCCTATCCAATCTCCTATCCTATACTCTATCCTATAAAATCCCCTATCCATTCCACTATCGTATCCTCTATCCTATCCTATCCTCCATCCTCTATCCTATACTCTATCCTATCCTATCCTCTATCCTATCCTATCCTCTATACTATCCTATCCTCTATCCTATCCTATCCTCTATCCTATCCTATCCTCTATCGTCTCCTGTCCTCTGTCCTATCCAATCACCTATCCTATCCTATCCTCTATCCCATCCTATCCTCTATCCTATCCTATCCTCTATCCTATAATATCATCTATCCTACACTATTCTCTATCCTATCCTATCCTCTATCCTATCCTATCCTCTATCCTATCCTATCCTCTATCCTATCCTATCCTCTATCGTCTCCTGTCCTCTATCCTATCCAATCACCTATCCTAACCTCTATCGTCTCCTATCCTCTATCCTATCCATTCCCCTGTCCTATCCTCTATCCGATCCTATCCTCTATCCTAACCTATCCTCTATCATATCCTATCCTCTATACTATCCTATCCTCTATCCTATCCTATCCTCTATCCTATCCTAAACTCTATCCTATCCTATCCTCTATCATATCCTATCCTCTATCCTATCCTATCCTCTATCCTCTATCCTATCCTATTCTCTATCCTATCCTATCCTCTATCCTATTTTATCCTCTATATTATCCTATCCTCTATCGTCTCCTATCCTCTATCCTATCCTATCATCTATCCCATCCTATCCTCTATCCTCTCCTATCCTCTATACTATCCTATCCTCTATCCTATCCTCTATCCTATCCTATCCTCTATATTATCCTATCCTCTATAATATCCTATCCTCTATCCTATTCTATCCTCTATCCTATCCTATCCTCTATCCTATAATATCATCTATCCTATCCTATCCTCTATCCTATCCTATCCGCTATCCTATCATATCCTCTATCGTCTCCTATCCTCTATCCTATCCAATCTCCTATCCTATACTCTATCCTATAAAATCCCCTATCCATTCCACTATCGTATCCTCTATCCTATCCTATCCTCCATCCTCTATCCTATACTCTATCCTATCCTATCCTCTATCCTATCCTATCCTCTATACTATCCTATCCTCTATCCTATCCTATCCTCTATCCTATCCTATCCTCTATCGTCTCCTGTCCTCTATCCTATCCAATCCCGTATCATATCCTCTATCCGATCCTATCCTCTATCCTATCCTATCCTCTATCCTATCCTATCCTATCCTCTATCCTATCCTATCCAATCCCCTATCCTATCCTCTATCCTATCCTATCCTCTATCCTATCCTATCATCTATCGTCTCCTGTCCTCTGTCCTATCCAATCACCTATCCTATCCTGTCCTCTATCCCATCCTATCCTCTATCCTATCCTATCCTCTATCCTATAATATCATCTATCCTATCCTCTTCTCTATCCTATCCTATCCTCTATCCTATCCTATCCTCTATCCTATCCTATCCTCTATCCTATCCTATCCTCTATCCTATCCTATCCTCTATCCTATCCTATCCTCTATCCTATAATATCATCTATCCGATCCTATCCTCTATCCGTTCCTATCCTCTATCCTATCCTATCCTCTATCCTATAATATCATCTATTCTACCCTATTCTCTATCCTATCTTATCCTCTATCGTATAATATCATCTATCCTACACTATTCTCTATCCTATCCTATCCTCTATCCTATCCTATCCTCTATCCTATCCTATCCTCTATCCTATCCTATCCTCTATCCTATCCTATCCTCTATCGTCTCCTATCCTCTATCCTATCCAATCACCTATCCTAACCTCTAACGTCTCCTATCCTCTATCCTATCCATTCCCCTGTCCTATCCTCTATCCGATCCTATCCTCTATCCTATCCTATCCTCTATCCTATCCTATCCTCTATCCTATAATATCATCTATCCTATCCTATTCTCTATCCTATCCTATCCTCTATCATATCATATTCTCTATCGTCTCCTATCCTCTATCCTATCCTATCCCCTATCCTATCCTCTATCCGATCCTATCCTCTATCCTATCCTATCCTCCATCCTATCATATCCTCTATCGTCTCCTGTCCTCTATCCTATCCAATCCCGTATCATATCCTCTATCCGATCCTATCCTCTATCCTATCCTATCCTCTATCCTATCCTATCCTATCCTCTATCCTATCCTATCCAATCCCCTATCCTATCCTCTATCCGATCCTATCCTCTATCCTATCCTATCCTCTATCCTATAATATCATCTATCCTATCCTATCCTCTATCCTATCCTATCCTCTATCCTATCCTATCCTCTATCCTATCCTATCCTATCCTCTATACTATCCTATCCACTATCCTATCCTATCCTCTATCCTATCCTATCCTCTATCGTCTCCTGTCCTCTGTCCTATCCAATCACCTATCCTATCCTATCCTCTATCCTATCATATCCTCTATCGTCTCCTATCCTCTATCCTATCCAATCCCCTATCCTATCCTCTATCCGATCCTATCCTCTATCCTATCCTATCCTCCATCCTATCATATCCTCTATCGTCTCCTGTCCTCTATCCTATCCAATCCCGTATCATATCCTCTATCCGATCCTATCCTCTATCCTATCCTATCCTCTATCCTATAATATCATCTATCCTATCCTATTCTCTATCCTATCCTATCCTATCCTCTATCCTATCCTATCCTCTATCCTATCCTATCCTGTATCCTATAATATCATCTATCCTATACTATTCTCTATCCTATCCTATCCTCTATCATATCATATTCTCTATGGTCTCCTATCCTCTATCCTCTATCCTATCCTATCCTCTATCGTCTCCTGTCCTCTGTCCTATCCAATCACCTATCCTATCCTATCCTCTATCCCATCCTATCCTCTATCCTATCCTATCCTCTATCCTATAATATCATCTATCCTATCCTCTTCTCTATCCTATCCTATCCTCTATCCTATCCTATCCTCTATCCTATCCTATCCTCTATCCTATCGTATCCTCTATCCTATCCTATCCTCTATCCTATCCTATCCTCTATCCTATCCTATCCTCTATCCTATCCTATCCTCTATCCTATAATATCATCTATCCGATCCTATCCTCTATCCGTTCCTATCCTCTATCCTATCCTATCCTCTACCCTATAATATCATCTATTCTACCCTATTCTCTATCCTATCTTATCCTCTATCGTATAATATCATCTATCCTACACTATTCTCTATCCTATCCTATCCTCTATCCTATCCTATCCTCTATCCTATCCTATCCTCTATCCTATCCTATCCTCTATCCTATCCTATCCTCTATCGTCTCCTGTCCTCTATCCTATCCAATCACCTATCCTAACCTCTATCGTCTCCTATCCTCTATCCTATCCATTCCCCTGTCCTATCCTCTATCCGATCCTATCCTCTATCCTATCCTATCCTCTATCCTATCCTATCCTCTATCCTATAATATCATCTATCCTATCCTATTCTCTATCCTATCCTATCCTCTATCCTAACCTATCCTCTATCCTATCCTATCCTCTATACTATCCTATCCTCTATCCTATCCTATCCTCTATCCTATCCTATCCTCTATCCTATCCTATCCTCTATACTATCCTATCCTCTTTACCATCCTATCCTCTATCCTATCCTATCCTCTATCCTATCCTATACTCTATCCTATCCTATCCTCTATCCTATCCTATCCTCTATACTATCCTATCCTCTATCCTATCCTATCCTCTATCCTATCCTATCCTCTATCGTCTCCTGTCCTCTATCCTATCCAATCACCTATCCTACCCTCTATCGTCTCCTATCCTCTATCCTATCCATTCCCCTGTCCTATCCTCTATCCGATCCTATCCTCTATCCTATCCTATCCTCTATCCTATCCTATCCTCTATCCTATAATATCATCTATCCTATCCTATTCTCTATCCTATCCTATCCTCTATCCTAACCTATCCTCTATCCTATCCTATCCTCTATACTATCCTATCCTCTATCCTATCCTATCCTCTATCCTATCCTATCCTCTATCCTATCCTATCCTCTATACTATCCTATCCTCTATACCATCCTATCCTCTATCCTATCCTATCCTCTATCCTATCCTATACTCTATCCTATCCTATCCTCTATCCTATCCTATCCTCTATACTATCCTATCCTCTATCCTATCCTATCCTCTATCCTATCCTATCCTCTATCGTCTCCTGTCCTCTATCCTATCCAATCACCTATCCTACCCTCTATCGTCTCCAGTCCTCTATCCTATAAAATCCCCTATCCATTCCCCTATCCTATCCTCTATCCTATCCTATCCTCTATCCTATCCTATCCTATCCTCTATCCTATCCTATCCAATCCCCTATCCTATCCTCTATCCGATCCTATCCTCTATCCTATCCTATCCTCTATCCTATAATATCATCAATCCTATCCTATCCTCTATCCTATCCTATCCTCTATCCTATCCTATCCTCTATCCTATCCTATCCTCTATAATATCCTATCCACTATCCTATCCTATCCTCTATCCTATCCTATCCTCTATCGTCTCCTGTCCTCTGTCCTATCCAATCACCTATCCTATCCTATCCTCTATCCAATCATATCCTCTATCGTCTCCTATCCTCTATACTATCCAATCCCCTATCCTATCCTCTATCCGATCCTATCCTCTACCCTATCCTATCCTCCATCCTATCATATCCTCTATCGTCTCCTGTCCTCTATCCTACCCAATCCCGTATCATATCCTCTATCCGATCCTATCCTCTATCCTATCCTATCCTCTATCCTATCCTATCCTATCCTCTATCCTATCCTATCCAATCCCCTATCCTATCCTCTATCCTATCCTATCCTCTATCCTATCCTATCATCTATCGTCTCCTGTCCTCTGTCCTATCCAATCACCTATCCTATCCTATCCTCTATCATATCATATTCTCTATGGTCTCCTATCCTCTATCCTCTCCTATCCCCTATCCTATCCTCGATCCGATCCTATCCTCTATCCTATCTTATTATCTATCCTATAATATCATCTATCCTACACTATTCTCTATCCTATCCTATCCTCTATCCTATCCTATCATCTATCCTATCATATCCTCTATCGTCTCCTATTCTCTATCCTATCCTATCCTCTATCCTATCCTATCCTCTATCCTATCCTATCCTCTATCCTATCCTATCCTCTATCCTATCCTATCCTCTATCCTATCCTCTATCCTATCCTATCCTATATCCTATAATATCATCTATCCTATCCTATTCTCTATCCTATCCTATCCTCTATCCTATCCTATCCTCTATCCTATCCTATCCTATATCCTATAATATCATCTATCCTATCCTATTCTCTATCCTATCCTAAACTCTATCCTATCCTATCCTCTATCCTATAATATCATCTATCCTATCCTATTCTCTATCCTATAATATCATCTATCCTACCCTATTCTCTATCCTATCCTATCCTCTATACTATCCTATCCTCTATCCAATCCTACCCTCTATCCTATCCTATCCTCTATACTATCCTATCCTCTATCCTATCCTATCCTCTATCCTATCCTATCCTCTATCGTCTCCTGTCCTCTATCCTATCCAATCACCTATCCTATCCTCTATCGTCTCCTATCCTCTATCCTATAAAATCCCCTATCCATTCCCCTATCCTATCCTCTATCCTATCCTATCCTCTATCCTATCCTATCCTCTATCCTATCCTATCCTATCCTCTATCCTATCCTATCCTATCCTCTATCCTATCCTATCCAATCCCCTATCCTATCCTCTATCCGATCCTATCCTCTATCCTATCCTATCCTCTATCCTATAATATCATCTATCCTATCCTATCCTCTATCCTATCCTATCCTCTATCCTATCCTATCCTCTATCCTATCCTATCCTCTATACTATCCTATCCTCTATCCTATAATATCATCTATCCTATACTATTCTCTATCCTATCCTATCCTCTATCATATCATATTCTCTATGGTCTCCTATCCTCTATCCTCTCCTATCCCCTATCCTATCCTCGATCCGATCCTATCCTCTATCCTATCTTATCCTCTATCCTATAATATCATCTATCCTACACTATTCTCTATCCTATCCTATCCTCTATCCTATCCTATCCTCTATCCTATCATATCCTCTATCGTCTCCTATTCTCTATCCTATCCTATCCTCTATCCTATCCTATCCTCTATCCTATAATATCATCTATCCTATCCTATCCTCTATCCTATCCTATCCTCTATCCTATCATATCCTCTATCGTCTCCTATCCTCTATCCTATCCAATCCCGTATCATAACCTCTATCCGATCCTATCGTCTATCCTATCCTATTCTCTATCCTATAATATCATCAATCCTATCCTATTCTCTATCCTATCCTATCCTCTATCCTATCCTAAACTCTATCCTATCCTATCCTCTATCATATCCTATCCTCTATCCTATCCTATCCTCTATCCTCTATCCTATCCTATTCTCTATCCTATACTATCCTCTATCCTATTTTATCCTCTATATTATCCTATCCTCTATCGTCTCCTATCCTCTATCCTATCCTATCATCTATCCCATCCTATCCTCTATCCTCTCCTATCCTCTATACTATCCTATCCTCTATCCTATCCTCTATCCTATCCTATCCTCTATATTATCCTATCCTCTATAATATCCTATCCTCTATCCTATTCTATCCTCTATCCTATCCTATCCTCTATCCTATAATATCATCTATCCTATCCTATCCTCTATCCTATCCTATCCGCTATCGTCTCCTGTCCTCTATCCTATCCAATCACCTATCCTATCCCCTATTGTCTCCTATCGTCTATCCTATCCATTCCCCTATCCTATCCTCTATCCTATAATATCATCTATCCTATCCTATTCTCTATCCTATAATATCATCTATCCTACCCTATTCTCTATCCTATCCTATCCTCTATACTATCCTATCCTCTATCCTATCCAATCCTCTATCCTATCCTATCCTCTATCCTATTCTATCCTCTATATTATCCTATCCTCTATCGTCTCCTATCCTCTATCCTATCCTATCATCTATCCCATCCTATCCTCTATCCTCTCCTATCCTCTATACTATCCTATCTTCTATCCTATCCTCTATCATATCCTATCCTCTATCCTATCCTATCCTCTATCCTCTATCCTATCCTATCCTCTATCCTATCCTATGCTCTATCCTATCCTATCCTCTATCCTATCCTCTATCCTATCCTATCCTCTATATTATCCTATCCTCTATAATATCCTATCCTCTATCCTATCCTATCCTCTATCCTATAATATCATCTATTCTACCCTATTCTCTATCCTATCTTATCCTCTATCGTATAATATCATCTATCCTACACTATTCTCTATCCTATCCTATCCTCTATCCTATCCTATCCTCTATCCTATCCTATCCTCTATCGTCTCCTATCCTCTATCCTATCCTATCCCCTATCCTATCCTCGATCCGATCCTATCCTCTATCCTATCTTATCCTCTATCCTATAATATCATCAATCCTACACTATTCTCTATCCTATCCTATCCTCTATCCTAACCTATCCTCTATCCTATCCTATCCTCTATACTATCCTATCATCTATCCTATCCTATCCTCTATCCTATCCTATCCTCTATCCTACACTATTCTCTATCCTATCCTATCCTCTATCCTATCCTATCCTCTATCCTATCATATCCTCTATCGTCTCCTATTCTCTATCCTATCCTATCCTCTATCCTATCCTATCCTCTATCCTATAATATCATCTATCCTATCCTATCCTCTATCCTATCCTATCCTCTATCCTATCATATCCTCTATCGTCTCCTATCCTCTATCCTATCCAATCCCGTATCATAACCTCTATCCGATCCTATCGTCTATCCTATCCTATTCTCTATCCTATAATATCATCAATCCTATCCTATTCTCTATCCTATCCTATCCTCTATCCTATCCTAAACTCTATCCTATCCTATCCTCTATCATATCCTATCCTCTATCCTATCCTATCCTCTATCCTCTATCCTATCCTATTCTCTATCCTATACTATCCTCTATCCTATTTTATCCTCTATATTATCCTATCCTCTATCGTCTCCTATCCTCTATCCTATCCTATCATCTATCCCATCCTATCCTCTATCCTCTCCTATCCTCTATACTATCCTATCCTCTATCCTATCCTCTATCCTATCCTATCCTCTATATTATCCTATCCTCTATAATATCCTATCCTCTATCCTATTCTATCCTCTATCCTATCCTATCCTCTATCCTATAATATCATCTATCCTATCCTATCCTCTATCCTATCCTATCCGCTATCGTCTCCTGTCCTCTATCCTATCCAATCACCTATCCTATCCCCTATTGTCTCCTATCGTCTATCCTATCCATTCCCCTATCCTATCCTCTATCCTATAATATCATCTATCCTATCCTATTCTCTATCCTATAATATCATCTATCCTACCCTATTCTCTATCCTATCCTATCCTCTATACTATCCTATCCTCTATCCTATCCAATCCTCTATCCTATCCTATCCTCTATCCTATTCTATCCTCTATATTATCCTATCCTCTATCGTCTCCTATCCTCTATCCTATCCTATCATCTATCCCATCCTATCCTCTATCCTCTCCTATCCTCTATACTATCCTATCTTCTATCCTATCCTCTATCATATCCTATCCTCTATCCTATCCTATCCTCTATCCTCTATCCTATCCTATCCTCTATCCTATCCTATGCTCTATCCTATCCTATCCTCTATCCTATCCTCTATCCTATCCTATCCTCTATATTATCCTATCCTCTATAATATCCTATCCTCTATCCTATCCTATCCTCTATCCTATAATATCATCTATTCTACCCTATTCTCTATCCTATCTTATCCTCTATCGTATAATATCATCTATCCTACACTATTCTCTATCCTATCCTATCCTCTATCCTATCCTATCCTCTATCCTATCCTATCCTCTATCGTCTCCTATCCTCTATCCTATCCTATCCCCTATCCTATCCTCGATCCGATCCTATCCTCTATCCTATCTTATCCTCTATCCTATAATATCATCAATCCTACACTATTCTCTATCCTATCCTATCCTCTATCCTAACCTATCCTCTATCCTATCCTATCCTCTATACTATCCTATCATCTATCCTATCCTATCCTCTATCCTATCCTATCCTCTATCCTATCCTATCCTCTATCCTATCCTATCCTCTATACTATCCTATCCTCTATCCTATCATATCCTCTATCGTCTCCTATCCTCTATCCTATCCAATCTCCTATCCTATACTCTATCCTATAAAATCCCCTATCCATTCCACTATCGTATCCTCTATCCTATCCTATCCTCCATCCTCTATCCTATACTCTATCCTATCCTATCCTCTATCCTATCCTATCCTCTATACTATCCTATCCTCTATCCTATCCTATCCTCTATCCTATCCTATCCTCTATCGTCTCCTGTCCTCTGTCCTATCCAATCACCTATCCTATCCTATCCTCTATCCCATCCTATCCTCTATCCTATCCTATCCTCTATCCTATAATATCATCTATCCTACACTATTCTCTATCCTATCCTATCCTCTATCCTATCCTATCCTCTATCCTATCCTATCCTCTATCCTATCCTATCCTCTATCCTATCCTATCCTCTATCGTCTCCTGTCCTCTATCCTATCCAATCACCTATCCTAACCTCTATCGTCTCCTATCCTCTATCCTATCCATTCCCCTGTCCTATCCTCTATCCGATCCTATCCTCTATCCTAACCTATCCTCTATCATATCCTATCCTCTATACTATCCTATCCTCTATCCTATCCTATCCTCTATCCTATCCTAAACTCTATCCTATCCTATCCTCTATCATATCCTATCCTCTATCCTATCCTATCCTCTATCCTCTATCCTATCCTATTCTCTATCCTATCCTATCCTCTATCCTATTTTATCCTCTATATTATCCTATCCTCTATCGTCTCCTATCCTCTATCCTATCCTATCATCTATCCCATCCTATCCTCTATCCTCTCCTATCCTCTATACTATCCTATCCTCTATCCTATCCTCTATCCTATCCTATCCTCTATATTATCCTATCCTCTATAATATCCTATCCTCTATCCTATTCTATCCTCTATCCTATCCTATCCTCTATCCTATAATATCATCTATCCTATCCTATCCTCTATCCTATCCTATCCGCTATCCTATCATATCCTCTATCGTCTCCTATCCTCTATCCTATCCAATCTCCTATCCTATACTCTATCCTATAAAATCCCCTATCCATTCCACTATCGTATCCTCTATCCTATCCTATCCTCCATCCTCTATCCTATACTCTATCCTATCCTATCCTCTATCCTATCCTATCCTCTATACTATCCTATCCTCTATCCTATCCTATCCTCTATCCTATCCTATCCTCTATCGTCTCCTGTCCTCTGTCCTATCCAATCACCTATCCTATCCTATCCTCTATCCCATCCTATCCTCTATCCTATCCTATCCTCTATCCTATAATATCATCTATCCTATCCTCTTCTCTATCCTATCCTATCCTCTATCCTATCCTATCCTCTATCCTATCCTATCCTCTATCCTATCGTATCCTCTATCCTATCCTATCCTCTATCCTATCCTATCCTCTATCCTATCCTATCCTCTATCCTATCCTATCCTCTATCCTATAATATCATCTATCCGATCCTATCCTCTATCCGTTCCTATCCTCTATCCTATCCTATCCTCTATCCTATAATATCATCTATTCTACCCTATTCTCTATCCTATCTTATCCTCTATCGTATAATATCATCTATCCTACACTATTCTCTATCCTATCCTATCCTCTATCCTATCCTATCCTCTATCCTATCCTATCCTCTATCCTATCCTATCCTCTATCGTCTCCTGTCCTCTATCCTATCCAATCACCTATCCTAACCTCTATCGTCTCCTATCCTCTATCCTATCCATTCCCCTGTCCTATCCTCTATCCGATCCTATCCTGTATCCTAACCTATCCTCTATCATATCCTATCCTCTATCATATCCTATCCTCTATACTATCCTATCCTCTATCCTATCCTATCCTCTATCCTATCCTATCCTCTATCCTATCCTATCCTCTATACTATCCTATCCTCTATACTATCCTATCCTCTATCCTATCCTATCCTCTATCCTATCCTATCCTCTATCCTATCCTATCCTCTATCCTATCCTATCCTCTATACTATCCTATCCTCTATCCTATCCTATCCTCTATCCTATCCTATCCTCTATCGTCTCCTGTCCTCTATCCTATCCAATCACCTATCCTACCCTCTATCGTCTCCAGTCCTCTATCCTATCCAATCACCTATCCTATCCTCTATCCTATAAAATCCCCTATCCATTCCCCTATCCTATCCTCTATCCTATCCTATCCTCTATCCTATCCTATCCTATCCTCTATCCTATCCTATCCAATCCCCTATCCTATCCTCTATCCGATCCTATCCTCTATCCTATCCTATCCTCTATCCTATAATATCATCTATCCTATCCTATCCTCTATCCTATCCTATCCTCTATCCTATCCTATCCTCTATCCTAACCTATCCTCTATCCTATTCTATCCTCTATACTATCCTATCATCTATCCTATCCTATCCTCTATCCTATCCTATCCTCTATCCTATCCTATCCTCTATCCTATCCTATCCTCTATACTATCCTATCCTCTATCCTATCATATCCTCTATCGTCTCCTATCCTCTATCCTATCCAATCTCCTATCCTATACTCTATCCTATAAAATCCCCTATCCATTCCACTATCGTATCCTCTATCCTATCCTATCCTCCATCCTCTATCCTATACTCTATCCTATCCTATCCTCTATCCTATCCTATCCTCTATACTATCCTATCCTCTATCCTATCCTATCCTCTATCCTATCCTATCCTCTATCGTCTCCTGTCCTCTGTCCTATCCAATCACCTATCCTATCCTATCCTCTATCCCATCCTATCCTCTATCCTATCCTATCCTCTATTCTATAATATCATCTATCCTACACTATTCTCTATCCTATCCTATCCTCTATCCTATCCTATCCTCTATCCTATCCTATCCTCTATCCTATCCTATCCTCTATCGTCTCCTGTCCTCTATCCTATCCAATCACCTATCCTAACCTCTATCGTCTCCTATCCTCTATCCTATCCATTCCCCTGTCCTATCCTCTATCCGATCCTATCCTCTATCCTAACCTATCCTCTATCATATCCTATCCTCTATACTATCCTATCCTCTATCCTATCCTATCCTCTATCCTATCCTAAACTCTATCCTATCCTATCCTCTATCATATCCTATCCTCTATCCTATCCTATCCTCTATCCTCTATCCTATCCTATTCTCTATCCTATCCTATCCTCTATCCTATTTTATCCTCTATATTATCCTATCCTCTATCGTCTCCTATCCTCTATCCTATCCTATCATCTATCCCATCCTATCCTCTATCCTCTCCTATCCTCTATACTATCCTATCCTCTATCCTATCCTCTATCCTATCCTATCCTCTATATTATCCTATCCTCTATAATATCCTATCCTCTATCCTATTCTATCCTCTATCCTATCCTATCCTCTATCCTATAATATCATCTATCCTATCCTATCCTCTATCCTATCCTATCCGCTATCCTATCATATCCTCTATCGTCTCCTATCCTCTATCCTATCCAATCTCCTATCCTATACTCTATCCTATAAAATCCCCTATCCATTCCACTATCGTATCCTCTATCCTATCCTATCCTCCATCCTCTATCCTATACTCTATCCTATCCTATCCTCTATCCTATCCTATCCTCTATACTATCCTATCCTCTATCCTATCCTATCCTCTATCCTATCCTATCCTCTATCGTCTCCTGTCCTCTGTCCTATCCAATCACCTATCCTATCCTATCCTCTATCCCATCCTATCCTCTATCCTATCCTATCCTCTATCCTATAATATCATCTATCCTATCCTCTTCTCTATCCTATCCTATCCTCTATCCTATCCTATCCTCTATCCTATCCTATCCTCTATCCTATCGTATCCTCTATCCTATCCTATCCTCTATCCTATCCTATCCTCTATCCTATCCTATCCTCTATCCTATCCTATCCTCTATCCTATAATATCATCTATCCGATCCTATCCTCTATCCGTTCCTATCCTCTATCCTATCCTATCCTCTATCCTATAATATCATCTATTCTACCCTATTCTCTATCCTATCTTATCCTCTATCGTATAATATCATCTATCCTACACTATTCTCTATCCTATCCTATCCTCTATCCTATCCTATCCTCTATCCTATCCTATCCTCTATCCTATCCTATCCTCTATCGTCTCCTGTCCTCTATCCTATCCAATCACCTATCCTAACCTCTATCGTCTCCTATCCTCTATCCTATCCATTCCCCTGTCCTATCCTCTATCCGATCCTATCCTGTATCCTAACCTATCCTCTATCATATCCTATCCTCTATCATATCCTATCCTCTATACTATCCTATCCTCTATCCTATCCTATCCTCTATCCTATCCTATCCTCTATCCTATCCTATCCTCTATACTATCCTATCCTCTATACTATCCTATCCTCTATCCTATCCTATCCTCTATCCTATCCTATCCTCTATCCTATCCTATCCTCTATCCTATCCTATCCTCTATACTATCCTATCCTCTATCCTATCCTATCCTCTATCCTATCCTATCCTCTATCGTCTCCTGTCCTCTATCCTATCCAATCACCTATCCTACCCTCTATCGTCTCCAGTCCTCTATCCTATCCAATCACCTATCCTATCCTCTATCCTATAAAATCCCCTATCCATTCCCCTATCCTATCCTCTATCCTATCCTATCCTCTATCCTATCCTATCCTATCCTCTATCCTATCCTATCCAATCCCCTATCCTATCCTCTATCCGATCCTATCCTCTATCCTATCCTATCCTCTATCCTATAATATCATCTATCCTATCCTATCCTCTATCCTATCCTATCCTCTATCCTATCCTATCCTCTATCCTATCCTATCCTCTATACTATCCTATCCACTATCCTATCCTATCCTCTATCCTATCCTATCCTCTATCGTCTCCTGTCCTCTGTCCTATCCAATCACCTATCCTATCCTATCCTCTATCCTATCATATCCTCTATCGTCTCCTATCCTCTATCCTATCCAATCCCCTATCCTATCCTCTATCCGATCCTATCCTCTACCCTATCCTATCCTCCATCCTATCATATCCTCTATCGTCTCCTGTCCTCTATCCTATCCAATCCCGTATCATATCCTCTATCCGATCCTATCCTCTATCCTATCCTATCCTCTATCCTATCCTATCCTATCCTCTATCCTATCCTATCCAATCCCCTATCCTATCCTCTATCCTATCCTATCCTCTATCCTATCCTATCATCTATCGTCTCCTGTCCTCTGTCCTATCCAATCACCTATCCTATCCTGTCCTCTATCCCATCCTATCCTCTATCCTATCCTATCCTCTATCCTATAATATCATCTATCCTATCCTCTTCTCTATCCTATCCTATCCTCTATCCTATCCTATCCTCTATCCTATCCTATCCTCTATCCTATCCTATCCTCTATCCTTTCCTATCCTCTATCCTATCCTATCCTCTATCCTATCCTATCCTCTATCCTATAATATCATCTATCCGATCCTATCCTCTATCCGTTCCTATCCTCTATCCTATCCTATCCTCTATCCTATAATATCATCTATTCTACCCTATTCTCTATCCTATCTTATCCTCTATCGTATAATATCATCTATCCTACACTATTCTCTATCCTATCCTATCCTCTATCCTATCCTATCCTCTATCCTATCCTATCCTCTATCCTATCCTATCCTCTATCCTATCCTATCCTCTATCGTCTCCTATCCTCTATCCTATCCAATCACCTATCCTAACCTCTAACGTCTCCTATCCTCTATCCTATCCATTCCCCTGTCCTATCCTCTATCCGATCCTATCCTCTATCCTATCCTATCCTCTATCCTATCCTATCCTCTATCCTATAATATCATCTATCCTATCCTATTCTCTATCCTATCCTATCCTCTATCATATCATATTCTCTATCGTCTCCTATCCTCTATCCTATCCTATCCCCTATCCTATCCTCTATCCGATCCTATCCTCTATCCTATCCTATCCTCCATCCTATCATATCCTCTATCGTCTCCTGTCCTCTATCCTATCCAATCCCGTATCATATCCTCTATCCGATCCTATCCTCTATCCTATCCTATCCTCTATCCTATCCTATCCTATCCTCTATCCTATCCTATCCTATCCTCTATCCTATCCTATCCAATCCCCTATCCTATCCTCTATCCGATCCTATCCTCTATCCTATCCTATCCTCTATCCTATAATATCATCTATCCTATCCTATCCTCTATCCTATCCTATCCTCTATCCTATCCTATCCTATCCTCTATACTATCCTATCCACTATCCTATCCTATCCTCTATCCTATCCTATCCTCTATCGTCTCCTGTCCTCTGTCCTATCCAATCACCTATCCTATCCTATCCTCTATCCTATCATATCCTCTATCGTCTCCTATCCTCTATCCTATCCAATCCCCTATCCTATCCTCTATCCGATCCTATCCTCTATCCTATCCTATCCTCCATCCTATCATATCCTCTATCGTCTCCTGTCCTCTATCCTATCCAATCCCGTATCATATCCTCTATCCGATCCTATCCTCTATCCTATCCTATCCTCTATCCTATAATATCATCTATCCTATCCTATTCTCTATCCTATCCTATCCTATCCTCTATCCTATCCTATCCTCTATCCTATCCTATCCTGTATCCTATAATATCATCTATCCTATACTATTCTCTATCCTATCCTATCCTCTATCATATCATATTCTCTATGGTCTCCTATCCTCTATCCTCTATCCTATCCTATCCTCTATCGTCTCCTGTCCTCTGTCCTATCCAATCACCTATCCTATCCTATCCTCTATCCCATCCTATCCTCTATCCTATCCTATCCTCTATCCTATAATATCATCTATCCTATCCTCTTCTCTATCCTATCCTATCCTCTATCCTATCCTATCCTCTATCCTATCCTATCCTCTATCCTATCGTATCCTCTATCCTATCCTATCCTCTATCCTATCCTATCCTCTATCCTATCCTATCCTCTATCCTATCCTATCCTCTATCCTATAATATCATCTATCCGATCCTATCCTCTATCCGTTCCTATCCTCTATCCTATCCTATCCTCTACCCTATAATATCATCTATTCTACCCTATTCTCTATCCTATCTTATCCTCTATCGTATAATATCATCTATCCTACACTATTCTCTATCCTATCCTATCCTCTATCCTATCCTATCCTCTATCCTATCCTATCCTCTATCCTATCCTATCCTCTATCCTATCCTATCCTCTATCGTCTCCTGTCCTCTATCCTATCCAATCACCTATCCTAACCTCTATGGTCTCCTATCCTCTATCCTATCCATTCCCCTGTCCTATGCTCTATCCGATCCTATCCTCTATCCTATCCTATCCTCTATCCTATCCTATCCTCTATCCTATAATATCATCTATCCTATCCTATTCTCTATCCTATCCTATCCTCTATCCTAACCTATCCTCTATCCTATCCTATCCTCTATACTATCCTATCCTCTATCCTATCCTATCCTCTATCCTATCCTATCCTCTATCCTATCCTATCCTCTATACTATCCTATCCTCTTTACCATCCTATCCTCTATCCTATCCTATCCTCTATCCTATCCTATACTCTATCCTATCCTATCCTCTATGCTATCCTATCCTCTATACTATCCTATCCTCTATCCTATCCTATCCTCTATCCTATCCTATCCTCTATCGTCTCCTGTCCTCTATCCTATCCAATCACCTATCCAACCCTCTATCGTCTCCTATCCTCTATCCTATCCATTCCCCTGTCCTATCCTCTATCCGATCCTATCCTCTATCCTATCCTATCCTCTATCCTATCCTATCCTCTATCCTATAATATCATCTATCCTATCCTATTCTCTATCCTATCCTATCCTCTATCCTAACCTATCCTCTATCCTATCCTATCCTCTATACTATCCTATCCTCTATCCTATCCTATCCTCTATCCTATCCTATCCTCTATCCTATCCTATCCTCTATACTATCCTATCCTCTATACCATCCTATCCTCTATCCTATCCTATCCTCTATCCTATCCTATACTCTATCCTATCCTATCCTCTATCCTATCCTATCCTCTATACTATCCTATCCTCTATCCTATCCTATCCTCTATCCTATCCTATCCTCTATCGTCTCCTGTCCTCTATCCTATCCAATCACCTATCCTACCCTCTATCGTCTCCAGTCCTCTATCCTATAAAATCCCCTATCCATTCCCCTATCCTATCCTCTATCCTATCCTATCCTCTATCCTATCCTATCCTATCCTCTATCCTATCCTATCCAATCCCCTATCCTATCCTCTATCCGATCCTATCCTCTATCCTATCCTATCCTCTATCCTATAATATCATCAATCCTATCCTATCCTCTATCCTATCCTATCCTCTATCCTATCCTATCCTCTATCCTATCCTATCCTCTATACTATCCTATCCACTATCCTATCCTATCCTCTATCCTATCCTATCCTCTATCGTCTCCTGTCCTCTGTCCTATCCAATCACCTATCCTATCCTATCCTCTATCCAATCATATCCTCTATCGTCTCCTATCCTCTATCCTATCCAATCCCCTATCCTATCCTCTATCCGATCCTATCCTCTACCCTATCCTATCCTCCATCCTATCATATCCTCTATCGTCTCCTGTCCTCTATCCTACCCAATCCCGTATCATATCCTCTATCCGATCCTATCCTCTATCCTATCCTATCCTCTATCCTATCCTATCCTATCCTCTATCCTATCCTATCCAATCCCCTATCCTATCCTCTATCCTATCCTATCCTCTATCCTATCCTATCATCTATCGTCTCCTGTCCTCTGTCCTATCCAATCACCTATCCTATCCTATCCTCTATCCTATCATATCCTCTATCGTCTCCTATCCTCTATCCTATCCAATCCCCTATCCTATCCTCTATCCGATCCTATCCTCTACCCTATCCTATCCTCCATCCTATCATATCCTCTATCGTCTCCTGTCCTCTATCCTATCCAATCCCGTATCATATCCTCTATCCGATCCTATCCTCTATCCTATCCTATCCTATCCTCTATCCTATCCTATCCAATCCCCTATCCTATCCTCTATCCTATCCTATCCTCTATCCTATCCTATCATCTATCGTCTCCTGTCCTCTGTCCTATCCAATCACCTATCCTATCCTGTCCTCTATCCCATCCTATCCTCTATCCTATCCTATCCTCTATCCTATAATATCATCTATCCTATCCTCTTCTCTATCCTATCCTATCCTCTATCCTATCCTATCCTCTATCCTATCCTATCCTCTATCCTATCCTATCCTCTATCCTATCCTATCCTCTATCCTATCCTATCCTCTATCCTATCCTATCCTCTATCCTATCCTATCCTCTATCGTCTCCTATCCTCTATCCTATCCAATCACCTATCCTAACCTCTAACGTCTCCTATCCTCTATCCTATCCATTCCCCTGTCCTATCCTCTATCCGATCCTATCCTCTATCCTATCCTATCCTCTATCCTATCCTATCCTCTATCCTATCCTATCCTCTATCCTATCCTATCCTCTATCCTATCCTATCCTCTATCCTATCCTATCCTCTATCCTATCCTACCCTCTATCGTCTCCTGTCCTCTATCCTATCCAATCACCTATCCTAACCTCTATCGTCTCCTATCCTCTATCCTATCCATTCCCCTGTCCTATCCTGTATCCGATCCTATCCTCTATCCTATCCTATCCTCTATCCTATCCTATCCTCTATCCCATCCTATCCTCTATCGTATCCTATCCTCTATCCTATCCTATCCTCTATCCTATCCTATCCTCTATACTATCCTATCCTCTATCCTATCCTATCCTCTATCCTATCCTATCCTCTATCCTATCCTATCCTCTATCGTCTCCTGTCCTCTATCCTATCCAATCACCTATCCTACCCTCTATCGTCTCCAGTCCTCTATCCTATCCAATCACCTATCCTATACTCTATCCTATAAAATCCCCTATCCATTCCCCTATCCTATCCTCTATCCTATCCTATCCTCTATCCTATCCTATCCTATCCTCTATCCTATCCTCTATCCTATCCTATCCTCTATATTATCCTATCCTCTATAATATCCTATCCTCTATCCTATCCTATCCTCTATCCTATCCTATCCTCTATCCTATAATATCATCTATCCTATCCTATCCTCTATCCTATCCTATCCGCTATCGTCTCCTGTCCTCTATCCTATCCAATCACCTATCCTATCCCCTATTGTCTCCTATCGTCTATCCTATCCATTCCCCTATCCTATCCTCTATCCTATCCTATCCTCTATCCTATAATATCATCTATCCTATCCTATTCTCTATCCTATAATATCATCTATCCTACCCTATTCTCTATCCTATCCTATCCTCTATACTATCCTATCCTCTATCCTATCCAATCCTCTATCCTATCCTATCCTCTATCCTATTCTATCCTCTATATTATCCTATCCTTTATCGTCTCCTATCCTCTATCCTATCCTATCATCTATCCCATCCTATCCTCTATCCTCTCCTATCCTCTATCCTATCCTCTATCATATCCTATCCTCTATCCTATCCTATCCTCTATCCTCTATCCTATCCTATCCTCTATCCTATCCTATGCTCTATCCTATCCTATCCTCTATCCTATCCTCTATCCTATCCTATCCTCTATATTATCCTATCCTCTATAATATCCTATCCTCTATCCTATCCTATCCTCTATCCTATAATATCATCTATTCTACCCTATTCTCTATCCTATCTTATCCTCTATCGTATAATATCATCTATCCTACACTATTCTCTATCCTATCCTATCCTCTATCCTATCCTATCCTCTATACTATCCTATCCTCTATCCTATCCTATCCTCTATCCTATCCTATCCTCTATCGTCTCCTGTCCTCTGTCCTATCCAATCACCTATCCTATCCTATCCTCTATCCCATCCTATCCTCTATCCTATCCTATCCTCTATCCTATAATATCATCTATCCTATCCTCTTCTCTATCCTAGCCTATCCTCTATCCTATCCTATCCTCTATCCTATCCTATCCTCTATCCTATCGTATCCTCTATCCTATCCTATCCTCTATCCTATCCTATCCTCTATCCTATCCTATCCTCTATCCTATCCTATCCTCTATCCTATAATATCATCTATCCGATCCTATCCTCTATCCGTTCCTATCCTCTATCCTATCCTATCCTCTATCCTATAATATCATCTATTCTACCCTATTCTCTATCCTATCTTATCCTCTATCGTATAATATCATCTATCCTACACTATTCTCTATCCTATCCTATCCTCTATCCTATCCTATCCTCTATCCTATCCTATCCTCTATCCTATCCTATCCTCTATCGTCTCCTGTCCTCTATCCTATCCAATCACCTATCCTAACCTCTATCGTCTCCTATCCTCTATCCTATCCATTCCCCTGTCCTATCCTCTATCCGATCCTATCCTCTATCCTAACCTATCCTCTATCCTATCCTATCCTCTATACTATCCTATCCTCTATCCTATCCTATCCTCTATCCTATCCTATCCTCTATCCTATCCTATCCTCTATACTATCCTATCCTCTATACTATCCTATCCTCTATCCTATCCTATCCTCTATCCTATCCTATCCTCTATCCTATCCTATCCTCTATCCTATCCTATCCTCTATACTATCCTATCCTCTATCCTATCCTATCCTCTATCCTATCCTATCCTCTATCGTCTCCTGTCCTCTATCCTATCCAATCACCTATCCTACCCTCTATCGTCTCCAGTCCTCTATCCTATCCAATCACCTATCCTATCCTCTATCCTATAAAATCCCCTATCCATTCCCCTATCCTATCCTCTATCCTATCCTATCCTCTATCCTATCCTATCCTATCCTCTATCCTATCCTATCCAATCCCCTATCCTATCCTCTATCCGATCCTATCCTCTATCCTATCCTCTATCCGATCCTATCCTCTATCCTATCCTATCCTCCATCCTATCATATCCTCTATCGTCTCCTGTCCTCTATCCTATCCAATCCCGTATCATATCCTCTATCCGATCCTATCCTCTATCCTATCCTATCCTCTATCCTATCCTATCCTATCCTCTATCCTATCCTATCCAATCCCCTATCCTATCATCTATCCGATCCTATCCTCTATCCTATCCTATCCTCTATCCTATAATATCATCTATCCTATCCTATCCTCTATCCTATCCTATCCTCTATCCTATCCTATCCTCTATCCTATCCTATCCTCTATACTATCCTATCCACTATCCTATCCTATCCTCTATCCTATCCTATCCTCTATCGTCTCATGTCCTCTGTCCTATCCAATCACCTATCCTATCCTATCCTCTATCCTATCATATCCTCTATCGTCTCCTATCCTCTATCCTATCCAATCCCCTATCCTATCCTCTATCCGATCCTATCCTCTATCCTATCCTATCCTCCATCCTATCATATCCTCTATCGTCTCCTGTCCTCTATCCTATCCAATCCCGTATCATATCCTCTATCCGATCCTATCCTCTATCCTATCCTATCCTCTATCCTATAATATCATCTATCCTATCCTATTCTCTATCCTATCCTATCCTATCCTCTATCCTATCCTATCCTGTATCCTATAATATCATCTATCCTATACTATTCTCTATCCTATCCTATCCTCTATCATATCATATTCTCTATGGTCTCCTATCCTCTATCCTCTATCCTATCCTATCCTCTATCGCCTCCTGTCCTCTGTCCTATCCAATCACCTATCCTATCCTATCCTCTATCCCATCCTATCCTCTATCCTATCCTATCCTCTATCCTATAATATCATCTATCCTATCCTCTTCTCTATCCTATCCTATCCTCTATCCTATCCTATCCTCTATCCTATCCTATCCTCTATCCTATCGTATCCTCTATCCTATCCTATCCTCTATCCTATCCTATCCTCTATCCTATCCTATCCTCTATCCTCTCCTATCCTCTATCCTATCCTATCCTCTATCCTATCCTATCCTCTATCCTATCCTATCCTCTATCCTCTCCTATCCTCTATCCTATAATATCATCTATCCGATCCTATCCTCTATCCGATCCTATCCTCTATCCTATCCTATCCTCTATCCTATAATATCATCTATTCTACCCTATTCTCTATCCTATCTTATCCTCTATCGTATAATATCATCTATCCTACACTATTCTCTATCCTATCCTATCCTCTATCCTATCCTATGCTCTATCCGATCCTATCCTCTATCCTATAATATCATCTATCCTATCCTATTCTCTATCCTATCCTATCCTCTATCCTAACCTATCCTCTATCCTATCCTATCCTCTATACTATCCTATCCTCTATCCTATCCTATCCTCTATCCTATCCTATCCTCTATCCTATCCTATCCTCTATACTATCCTATCCTCTATACCATCCTATCCTCTATCCTATCCTATCCTCTATCCTATCCTATCCTCTATCCTATAATATCATCTATCCTATCCTATTCTCTATCCTATCCTATCCTCTATCATATCATATTCTCTATCGTCTCCTATCCTCTATCCTATCCTATCCCCTATCCTATCCTCGATCCGATCCTATCCTCTATCCTATCTTATCCTCTATCCTATAATATCATCAATCCCACACTATTCTCTATCCTATCCTATCCTCTATCCTAACCTATCCTCTATCCTATCCTATCCTCTATACTATCCTATCCTCTATCCTATCCTATCCTCTATCCTATCCTATCCTCTATCCTATCCTATCCTCTATCCTATCCTATCCTCTATCGTCTCCTGTCCTCTATCCTATCCAATCACCTATCCTACCCTCTATCGTCTCCAGTCCTCTATCCTATCCAATCACCTATCCTATCCTCTATCCTATAAAATCCCCTATCCATTCCCCTATCCTATCCTCTATCCTATCCTATCCTATCCTCTATCCTATCCTATCCAATCCCCTATCCTATCCTCTATCCGATCCTATCCTCTATCTTATAATATCATCTATCCTGTCCTATCCTCTATCCGATCCTATCCTCTATCCTATCCTATCCTCTATCCTATCCTATCCTCTATCCTATAATATCATCTATCCTATCCTATTCTCTATCCTATCCTATCCTCTATCATATCATATTCTCTATCGTCTCCTATCCTCTATCCTATCCTATCCCCTATCCTATCCTCGATCCGATCCTATCCTCTATCCTATCTTATCCTCTATCCTATAATATCATCAATCCTACACTATTCTCTATCCTATCCTATCCTCTATCCTAACCTATCCTCTATCCTATCCTATCCTCTATACTATCCTATCCTCTATCCTATCCTATCCTCTATCCTATCCTATCCTCTATCCTATCCTATCCTCTATCCTATCCTATCCTCTATCCTATCCTATCCTCTATCGTCTCCTGTCCTCTATCCTATCCAATCACCTATCCTACCCTCTATCGTCTCCAGTCCTCTATCCTATCCAATCACCTATCCTATCCTCTATCCTATAAAATCCCCTATCCATTCCCCTATCCTATCCTCTATCCTATCCTATCCTATCCTCTATCCTATCCTATCCAATCCCCTATCCTATCCTCTATCCGATCCTATCCTCTATCTTATAATATCATCTATCCTATCCTATCCTCTATCCTATCCTATCCTCTATCCTATCCTATCCTCTATACTATCCTATCCACTATCCTATCCTATCCTCTATCCTATCCTATCCTCTATCGTCTCCTGTTCTCTGTCCTATCCAATCAAGTATCATATCCTCTATCCGATCCTATCCTCTATCCTATCCTATCCTCTATCCGATCCTATCCTCTATCCTATCCTATCCTCTATCCTATAATATCATCTATCCTATCCTATTCTCTATCCTATCCTATCCTATCCTCTATCCTATCCTATCCTCTATCCTATCCTATCCTGTATCCTATAATATCATCTATCCTATACTATTCTCTATCCTATCCTATCCTCTATCATATCATATTCTCTATGGTCTCCTATCCTCTATCCTCTCCTATCCCCTATCCTATCCTCGATCCGATCCTATCCTCTATCCTATCTTATCCTCTATCCTACACTATTCTCTATCCTATTCTATCCTCTATCCTATCCTATCCTCTATCCTATCCTATCCTCTATCCTATCATATCCTCTATCGTCTCCTGTCCTCTATCCTATCCAATCACCTATCCTACCCTCTATCGTCTCCAGTCCTCTATCCTATCCAATCACCTATCCTATCCTCTATCGTCTCCTATCCTCTATCCTATAAAATCCCCTATCCATTCCCCTATCCTATCCTCTACCCTATCCTATCCTCTATCCTATCCTATCCTCTATCCTATCCTATCCTATCCTCTATCCTATCCTATCCAATCCCCTATCCTATCCTCTATCCGATCCTATCCTCTATCCTATCCTATCCTCTATCCTATCCTATCCTGTATCCTATAATATCATCTATCCTATACTATTCTCTATCCTATCCTATCCTCTATCATATCATATTCTCTATGGTCTCCTATCCTCTATCCTCTCCTATCCCCTATCCTATCCTCGATCCGATCCTATCCTCTATCCTATCTTATCCTCTATCCTACACTATTCTCTATCCTATTCTATCCTCTATCCTATCCTATCCTCTATCCTATCCTATCCTCTATCCTATCATATCCTCTATCGTCTCCTGTCCTCTATCCTATCCAATCACCTATCCTACCCTCTATCGTCTCCAGTCCTCTATCCTATCCAATCACCTATCCTATCCTCTATCGTCTCCTATCCTCTATCCTATAAAATCCCCTATCCATTCCCCTATCCTATCCTCTACCCTATCCTATCCTCTATCCTATCCTATCCTCTATCCTATCCTATCCTATCCTCTATCCTATCCTATCCAATCCCCTATCCTATCCTCTATCCGATCCTATCCTCTATCCTATCCTATCCTCTATCCTATAATATCATCTATCCTATCCTATCCTCTATCCTATCCTATCCTCTATCCTATCCTATCCCCTATCCTATCCTATCCTCTATACTATCCTATCCTCTATCCTATAATATCATCTATCCTATACTATTCTCTATCCTATCCTATCCTCTATCATATCATATTCTCTATGGTCTCCTATCCTCTATCCTCTCCTATCCCCTATCCTATCCTCGATCCGATCCTATCCTCTATGCTATCTTATCCTCTATCCTATAATATCATCTATCCTACACTAGTCTCTATCCTATCCTATCCTCTATCCTATCCTATCCTCTATCCTATCATATCCTCTATCGTCTCCTATTCTCTATCCTATCCTATCCTCTATCCTATCCTATCCTCTATCCTATAATATCATCTATCCTATCCTATCCTCTATCCTATCCTATCCTCTATCCTATCATATCCTCTATCGTCTCCTATCCTCTATCCTATCCAATCCCGTATCATAACCTCTATCCGATCCTATCGTCTATCCTATCCTATTCTCTCTCCTATAATATCATCTATCCTATCCTATTCTCTATCCTATCCTATCCTCTATCCTATCCTAAACTCTATCCTATCCTATCCTCTATCATATCCTATCCTCTATCCTATCATATCCTCTATCCTCTATCCTATCCTATCCTCTATCCTATCCTATCCTCTATCCTATCCTATCCTCTATCCTATCCTATCCTCTATCCTATTCTATCCTCTATATTATCCTATCCTCTATCGTCTCCTATCCTCTATCCTATCCTATCATCTATCCCATCCTATCCTCTATCCTCTCCTATCCTCTATACTATCCTATCTTCTATCCTATCCTCTATCATATCCTATCCTCTATCCTATCCTATCCTCTATCCTCTATCCTATCCTATCCTCTATCCTATCCTATGCTCTATCCTATCCTATCCTCTATCCTATCCTCTATCCTATCCTATCCTCTATATTATCCTATCCTCTATAATATCCTATCCTCTATCCTATCCTATCCTCTATCCTATAATATCATCTATCCTATCCTATTCTCTATCCTATCCTATCCTCTATCCTATCCTATTCTCTATCCTATCCTCTATCCTACCCTATCCTCTATCCTATAATATCATCTATCCTATCCTATTCTCTATCCTATCCTATCCTCTATCCTATCCTAAACTCTATCCTCTATCCTATCCTCTATCCTATCCTATCCCCTATCTTATCCTCGATCCGATTCTATCCTCTATCCTATCTTATCCTCTATCCTATAATATCATCTATCCTACACTATTCTCTATCCTATCCTATCCTCTATCCTATCCTATCCTCTATCCTATCCTATCCTCTATACTATCCTATCCTCTATCCTATCCTATCCTCTATCCGATCCTATCCTCTATCCCATCCTATCCTCTATCCTATAATATCATCTATCCTATCCTCTTCTCTATCCTATCCTATCCTCTATCCTATCCTATCCTCTATCCTATCCTATCCTCTATCCTATCCTATCCTCTATCGTATCCTATCCTCTATCCTATCCTATCCTCTATCCTATCCTATCCTCTATCCTATCCTATCCTCTGTCCTATCCTATCCTCTATCCTATCCTATCCTCTATCGTCTCCTGAACTCTATCCTATCCAATCACCTATCCTAACCTCTATCGTCTCCTATCCTCTATCCTATCCATTCCCCTGTCCTATCCTCTATCCGATCCTATCCTCTATCCTATCCTATCCTCTATCCTATCCTATCCTCTATCCTATAATATCATCTATCCTATCCTATTCTCTATCCTATCCTATTCTCTATCCTATCCTATCCTCTTTCCTATCATATCCTCTATCGTCTCCTATCCCTTATCCTATCCAATCCCGTATCATATCCTCTAACCGATCCTATCCTCTATCCTATCCTATCCTCTATCCTATCCTATCCTCTATCGTATCCTATCCTCTATCCTATCCTATCCTCTATCCTATCCTATCCTCTATCCTATCCTATCCTCTGTCCTATCCTATCCTCTAACCTATCCTATCCTCTATCGTCTCCTGAACTCTATCCTATCCAATCACCTATCCTAACCTCTATCGTCTCCTATCCTCTATCCTATCCATTCCCCTGTCCTATCCTCTATCCTATCCTATCCTCTATCCTATAATATCATCTATCCTATCTTATCCTCTATCCTATCCTCTATCCGATCCTATCCTCTATCCTATCCTATCCTCCATCCTATCATATCCTCTATCGTCTCCTGTCCTCTATCCTATCCAATCCCGTATCATATCCTCGATCCGATCCTATCCTCTATCCTATCTTATCCTCTATCCTATAATATCATCTATCCTACACTATTCTCTATCCTATCCTATCCTCTATCCTATCCTATCCTCTATCCTATCATATCCTCTATCGTCTCCTATTCTCTATCCTATCCTATCCTCTATCCTATCCTATCCTCTATCCTATTCTATCCTCTATATTATCCTATCCTCTATCGTCTCCTATCCTCTATCCCATCCTATCCTCTATCCTCTCCTATCCTCTATCCTATCCTCTATCCTATCCTATCCTCTATATTATCCTATCCTCTATAATATCCTATCCTCTATCCTATCCTATCCTCTATCCTATCCTATCATCTATCCTATCCTATTCTCTATCCTATCCTATCCTCTATCCTATCCTATTCTCTATCCTATCCTCTATCCTACCCTATCCTCTATCCTATAATATCATCAATCCTACACTATTCTCTATCCTATCCTATCCTCTATCCTAACCTATCCTCTATCCTATCCTATCCTCTATACTATCCTATCCTCTATCCTATCCTATCCTCTATCCTATCCTATCCTCTATCCTATCCTATCCTCTATCCTATCCTATCCTCTATCCTATCCTATCCTCTATCGTCTCCTGTCCTCTATCCTATCCAATCACCTATCCTACCCTCTATCGTCTCCAGTCCTCTATCCTATCCAATCACCTATCCTATCCTCTATCCTATAAAATCCCCTATCCATTCCCCTATCCTATCCTCTATCCTATCCTATCCTATCCTCTATCCTATCCTATCCAATCCCCTATCCTATCCTCTATCCGATCCTATCCTCTATCTTATAATATCATCTATCCTATCCTATCCTCTATCCTATCCTATCCTCTATCCTATCCTATCCTCTATACTATCCTATCCACTATCCTATCCTATCCTCTATCCTATCCTATCCTCTATCGTCTCCTGTTCTCTGTCCTATCCAATCAAGTATCATATCCTCTATCCGATCCTATCCTCTATCCTATCCTATCCTCTATCCGATCCTATCCTCTATCCTATCCTATCCTCTATCCTATAATATCATCTATCCTATCCTATTCTCTATCCTATCCTATCCTATCCTCTATCCTATCCTATCCTCTATCCTATCCTATCCTGTATCCTATAATATCATCTATCCTATACTATTCTCTATCCTATCCTATCCTCTATCATATCATATTCTCTATGGTCTCCTATCCTCTATCCTCTCCTATCCCCTATCCTATCCTCGATCCGATCCTATCCTCTATCCTATCTTATCCTCTATCCTACACTATTCTCTATCCTATTCTATCCTCTATCCTATCCTATCCTCTATCCTATCCTATCCTCTATCCTATCATATCCTCTATCGTCTCCTGTCCTCTATCCTATCCAATCACCTATCCTACCCTCTATCGTCTCCAGTCCTCTATCCTATCCAATCACCTATCCTATCCTCTATCGTCTCCTATCCTCTATCCTATAAAATCCCCTATCCATTCCCCTATCCTATCCTCTACCCTATCCTATCCTCTATCCTATCCTATCCTCTATCCTATCCTATCCTATCCTCTATCCTATCCTATCCAATCCCCTATCCTATCCTCTATCCGATCCTATCCTCTATCCTATCCTATCCTATCCTCTATCCTATCCTATCCTCTATCCTATCCTATCCTGTATCCTATAATATCATCTATCCTATACTATTCTCTATCCTATCCTATCCTCTATCATATCATATTCTCTATGGTCTCCTATCCTCTATCCTCTCCTATCCCCTATCCTATCCTCGATCCGATCCTATCCTCTATCCTATCTTATCCTCTATCCTACACTATTCTCTATCCTATTCTATCCTCTATCCTATCCTATCCTCTATCCTATCCTATCCTCTATCCTATCATATCCTCTATCGTCTCCTGTCCTCTATCCTATCCAATCACCTATCCTACCCTCTATCGTCTCCAGTCCTCTATCCTATCCAATCACCTATCCTATCCTCTATCGTCTCCTATCCTCTATCCTATAAAATCCCCTATCCATTCCCCTATCCTATCCTCTACCCTATCCTATCCTCTATCCTATCCTATCCTCTATCCTATCCTATCCTATCCTCTATCCTATCCTATCCAATCCCCTATCCTATCCTCTATCCGATCCTATCCTCTATCCTATCCTATCCTCTATCCTATAATATCATCTATCCTATCCTATCCTCTATCCTATCCTATCCTCTATCCTATCCTATCCCCTATCCTATCCTATCCTCTATACTATCCTATCCTCTATCCTATAATATCATCTATCCTATACTATTCTCTATCCTATCCTATCCTCTATCATATCATATTCTCTATGGTCTCCTATCCTCTATCCTCTCCTATCCCCTATCCTATCCTCGATCCGATCCTATCCTCTATGCTATCTTATCCTCTATCCTATAATATCATCTATCCTACACTAGTCTCTATCCTATCCTATCCTCTATCCTATCCTATCCTCTATCCTATCATATCCTCTATCGTCTCCTATTCTCTATCCTATCCTATCCTCTATCCTATCCTATCCTCTATCCTATAATATCATCTATCCTATCCTATCCTCTATCCTATCCTATCCTCTATCCTATCATATCCTCTATCGTCTCCTATCCTCTATCCTATCCAATCCCGTATCATAACCTCTATCCGATCCTATCGTCTATCCTATCCTATTCTCTCTCCTATAATATCATCTATCCTATCCTATTCTCTATCCTATCCTATCCTCTATCCTATCCTAAACTCTATCCTATCCTATCCTCTATCATATCCTATCCTCTATCCTATCATATCCTCTATCCTCTATCCTATCCTATCCTCTATCCTATCCTATCCTCTATCCTATCCTATCCTCTATCCTATCCTATCCTCTATCCTATTCTATCCTCTATATTATCCTATCCTCTATCGTCTCCTATCCTCTATCCTATCCTATCATCTATCCCATCCTATCCTCTATCCTCTCCTATCCTCTATACTATCCTATCTTCTATCCTATCCTCTATCATATCCTATCCTCTATCCTATCCTATCCTCTATCCTCTATCCTATCCTATCCTCTATCCTATCCTATGCTCTATCCTATCCTATCCTCTATCCTATCCTCTATCCTATCCTATCCTCTATATTATCCTATCCTCTATAATATCCTATCCTCTATCCTATCCTATCCTCTATCCTATAATATCATCTATCCTATCCTATTCTCTATCCTATCCTATCCTCTATCCTATCCTATTCTCTATCCTATCCTCTATCCTACCCTATCCTCTATCCTATAATATCATCTATCCTATCCTATTCTCTATCCTATCCTATCCTCTATCCTATCCTAAACTCTATCCTCTATCCTATCCTCTATCCTATCCTATCCCCTATCTTATCCTCGATCCGATTCTATCCTCTATCCTATCTTATCCTCTATCCTATAATATCATCTATCCTACACTATTCTCTATCCTATCCTATCCTCTATCCTATCCTATCCTCTATCCTATCCTATCCTCTATACTATCCTATCCTCTATCCTATCCTATCCTCTATCCTATCCTATCCTCTATCGTCTCCTGTCCTCTATCCTATCCAATCACCTATCCTAACCTCTATCGTCTCCTATCCTCTATCCTATCCTATCCTCTATCCTATTCTATCCTCTATATTATCCTATCCTTTATCGTCTCCTATCCTCTATCCTATCCTATCATCTATCCCATCCTATCCTCTATCCTCTCCTATCCTCTATCCTATCCTCTATCATATCCTATCCTCTATCCTATCCTATCCTCTATCCTCTATCCGATCCTATCCTCTATCCTATCCTATCCTCTATCCTATCCTATCCTCTATCCTATAATATCATCTATCCTATCCTATTCTCTATCCTATCCTATCCTCTTTCCTATCATATCCTCTATCGTCTCCTATCCCTTATCCTATCCAATCCCGTATCATATCCTCTAACCGATCCTATCCTCTATCCTATCCTATCCTCTATCCTATCCTATCCTCTATCGTATCCTATCCTCTATCCTATCCTATCCTCTATCCTATCCTATCCTCTATCCTATCCTATCCTCTGTCCTATCCTATCCTCTAACCTATCCTATCCTCTATCGTCTCCTGAACTCTATCCTATCCAATCACCTATCCTAACCTCTATCGTCTCCTATCCTCTATCCTATCCATTCCCCTGTCCTATCCTCTATCCGATCCTATCCTCTATCCTATCCTATCCTCTATCCTATAATATCATCTATCCTATCCTATTCTCTATCCTATCCTATCCTCTTTCCTATCATATCCTCTATCGTCTCCTATCCTCTATCCTATACAATCCCGTATCATATCCTCTAACCGATCCTATCCTCTATCCTATCCTATCCTCTTTCCTATCATATCCTCTATCGTCTCCTATCCCTTATCCTATCCAATCCCGTATCATATCCTCTAACCGATCCTATCCTCTATCCTATCCTATCCTCTATCCTATCCTATCCTCTATCGTATCCTATCCTCTATCCTATCCTATCCTCTATCCTATCCTATCCTCTATCCTATCCTATCCTCTGTCCTATCCTATCCTCTAACCTATCCTATCCTCTATCGTCTCCTGAACTCTATCCTATCCAATCACCTATCCTAACCTCTATCGTCTCCTATCCTCTATCCTATCCATTCCCCTGTCCTATCCTCTATCCGATCCTATCCTCTATCCTATCCTATCCTCTATCCTATCCTATCCTCTATCCTATAATATCATCTATCCTATCCTATTCTCTATCCTATCCTATCCTCTTTCCTATCATATCCTCTATCGTCTCCTATCCTCTATCCTATACAATCCCGTATCATATCCTCTAACCGATCCTATCCTCTATCCTATCCTATCCTCTATCCTATAATATCATCTATCCTATCCTATTCTCTATCCTATCCTATCCTCTATCCTATCCCATCCTCTATCCTATCCCAGCCTGTATCCTATCCTATCCTCTATCCTATAATATCATCTATCCTATCCTATTCTCTATCCTATCCTATCCTCTATCATATCATATTCTCTATCGTCTCCTATCCTCTATCCTATAATATCATCTATCCTATCCTATCCTCTATCCTATCCTATCCGCTATCGTCTCCTGTAGTCTATCCTATCCAATCACCTATCCTATCCCCTATTGTCTCCTATCGTCTATCCTATCCATTCCCCTATCCTATCCTCTATCCTATCCTATCCTCTATCCTATAATATCATCTATCCTATCCTATTCTCTATCCTATCCTATCCTCTATCGTCTCCTATCCTCTATCCTATCCAATCCCCTATCCTATCCTCTATCCGATCCTATCCTCTATCCTATCCTATCCTCTATCCTATAATATCATCTATCCTATCCTATCCTCTATCCTATCCTATCCTCTATCCTATCCTATCCTCTTTCCTATCCTATCCTCTATACTATCCTATCCACTATAATATCCTATCCTCTATCCTATCCTATCCTCTATCGTCTCCTGTCCTCTGTCCTATCCAATCACCTATCCTATCCAATCCCCTCTGCTATCCTCTATCCGATCCTATCCTCTATCCTATCCTATCCTCCATCCTATCATATCCTCTATCGTCTCCTGTCCTCTATCCTATCCAATCCCGTATCATATCCTCTATCCGATCCTATCCTCTATCCTATCCTATCGTCTATCCTATAATATCATCTATCCTATCCTATTCTCTATCCTATCCTATCCTCTATCCTATCCTATCCTCCATCCTATCCTATCCTCTATCCTATCCTATCCTCTATCCTATAATATCGTTCTATCCTATACTATTCTCTATCCTATCCTATCCTCTATCATATCATATTCTCTATGGTCTCCTATCCTCTATCCTCTCCTATCCCCTATCCTATCCTCGATCCGATCCTATCCTCTATCCTATCTTATCCTCTATCCTATAATATCATCTATCCTACACTATTCTCTATCCTATCCTATCCTCTATCGTATGCTATCCTCTATCCTATCATATCCTCTATCGTCTCCTATACTCTATCCTATCCTATCCTCTATCCTATCCTATCCTCTATCCTATCCTATCCTCTATCCTATCCTATCCTCTATACTATCCTATCCACTATCCTATCCTATCCTCTATCTTATCCTATCCTCTATCGTCTCCTGTCCTCTATCCTATCCAATCCCCTATCCTATCATATCCTCTATCGTCTCCTATCCTCTATCCTATCCAATCCCCTATCCTATCCTCTATCGTCTCCTATCCTCTATCCTATAAAATCCCCTATCCATTCCCCTATCTATCCTATCCTATCCTCTATCATCTCCTGTCCTCTATCCTATCCAATCACCTATCCTACCCTCTATCGTCTCCAGTCCTCTATCCTATCCAATCACCTATCCTATCCTCTATCGTCTCCTATCCTCTATCCTATAAAATCCCCTATCCATTCCCCTATCTTATCCTCTATCCTATCCTATCCTCTATCCTATCCTATCCAATCCCCTATCCTATCCTCTATCCGATCCTATCCTCTATCCTATCCTATCCTCTATCCTATAATATCATCTATCCTATCCTATCCTCTATCCTATCCTATCCTGTCCTCTATCCTATCCTATCCTCTATACTATCCTATCCTCTATCGTCTCCTATCCTCTATCCTATCCAATCATCTATCGTCTCCTGTCCTCTGTCCTATCCAATCACCTATCCTATCCTATCCTCTATCCTATCATATCCTCTATCGTCTCCTATCCTCTATCCTATCCAATCCCCTATCCTATCCTCAATCCGATCCTATCCTCTATCCTATCCTATCCTCCATCCTATCATATCCTCTATCGTCTCATGTCCTCTATCCTATCCAATCCCGTATCATATCCTCTATCCGATCCTATCCTCTATCGTATCCTATCCTCTATCCTATAATATCATCTATCCTATCCTATTCTCTATCCTATCCTATCATCTATCCTATCCTATCCTCTATCCTATCCTATCCTCTATCCTATACTATTCTCTATCCTATCCTATCCTCTATCATATCATATTCTCTATGGTCTCCTATCTTCTATCCTCTCCTATCCCCTATCCTATCCTCGATCCGATCCTATCCTCTATCCTATCTTATCCTCTATCCTATAATATCATCTATCCTACACTATTCTCTATCCTATCCTATCCTCTATCCTATCCTATCCTCTATCCTATCATATCCTCTATCGTCCCCTATTCTCTATCCTATCCTATCCTCTATCCTATCCTATCCTCTATCCTATAATATCATCTATCCTATCCTATCCTCTATCCTATTCTATCCTCTATCCTATCATATCCTCTATCGTCTCCTATCCTCTATCCTATCCAACCCCGTATCATAACCTCTATCCGATCCTATCGTCTATCCTATCCTATTCTCTATCCTATAATATCATCTATCCTATCCTATTCTCTATCCTATCCTATCCTCTATCCTATCCTAAACTCTATCCTATCCTATCCTCTATCATATCCTATCCTCTATCCTATCCTATCCTCTATCCTCTATCCTATCCTATCCTATATCCTATCCTATCCTCTATCCTATTATATCCTCTATATTATCCTATCCTCTATCGTCTCCTATCCTCTATCCTATCCTATCATCTATCCCTTCCTATCCTCTATCCTCTCCTATCCTCTATACTATCCTATCTTCTATCCTATCCTCTATCATATCCTATCCTCTATCCTATCCTATCCTCTATCCTTTATCCTATCCTATCCTCTATCCTATCCTATGCTCTATCCTATCCTATCCTCTATCCTATCCTCTATCCTATCCTCTATCCTATCCTCTATCCTATCCTATCCTCTATATTATCCTATCCTCTATAATATCCTATCCTCTATCCTATCCTATCCTCTATCCTATAATATCATCTATCCTATCCTATCCTCTATCCTATCCTATCCTCTATCGTCTCCTGTCCTCTATCCTATCCAATCACCTATCCTATCCCCTATTGTCTCCTATCGTCTATCCTATCCATTCCCCTATCCTATCCTCTATCCTATCCTATCCTCTATCCTATAATATCATCTATCCTATCCTATTCTCTATCCTATAATATCATCTATCCTACCCTATTCTCTGTCCTATCCTATCCTCTATCCTATCCTATCCTCTATACTATCCTATCCTCTATCCTATCCTATCCTCTATCCTATCCTATCCTCTATCATCTCCTGTCCTCTATCCTATGCAATCACCTATCCTACCCTCTATCGTCTCCAGTCCTCTACCCTATCCAATCACCTATCCTATCCTCTATCGTCTCCTATCCTCTATCCTATCCTATCCTCTATCCTATCCTATCCTCTATCCTATAATATCATCTATCCTATCCTATCCTCTATACTATCCTATCCTCCATCCTATCATATCCTCTATCGTCTCCTGTCCTCTATCCTATCCAATCCCGTATCATATCCTCTATCCGATCCTATCCTCTATCCTATCCTATCCTCTATCCTATAATATCATCTATCCTATCCTATTCTCTATCCTATCCTATCCTCTATCCTATCCTATCCTCTATCCTATCCTATCCTCTATCCTATAATATCATCTATCCTATACTATTCTCTATCCTATCCTATCCTCTATCATATCATATTCTCTATGGTCTCCTATCCTCTATCCTCTCCTATCCCCTATCCTATCCTCGATCCGATCCTATCCTCTATCCTATCTTATCCTCTATCCTATAATATCATCTATCCTACACTATTCACTATCCTATCCTATCCTCTACCCTATCCTATCCTCTATCCTATCATATCCTCTATCGTCTCCTATACTCTATCCTATCCTATCCTCTATCCTATCCTATCCTCTATCCTATCCTATCCTCTATCCTATCCTATCCTCTATACTATCCTATCCACTATCCTATCCTATCCTCTATCTTATCCTATCCTCTATCGTCTCCTGTCCTCTGTCCTATCCAATCACCTATCCTATCCTATCCTCTATCCTATCATATCCTCTATCGTCTCCTATCCTCTATCCTATCCAATCCCCTATCCTATCCTCTATCCGATCCTATCCTCTATCCTATCCTATCCTCCATCCTATCATATCCTCTATCGTCTCCTGTCCTCTATCCTATCCAATCCCGTATCATATCTTCTATCCTATCCTATCCTCTATCCTATCCTATCCTCTATACTATCCTATCCACTATCCTATCCTATCCTCTATCATATCCTATCCTCTATCGTCTCCTGTCCTCTGTCCTATCCAATCAGCTATCCTATCCCCTATTGTCTCCTATCGTCTATCCTATCCATTCCCCTATCCTATCCTCTATCCTATCCTATCCTCTATCCTATAATATCATCTATCCTATCCTATCCTCTATCCTATCCTATCCTCTATCATCTCCTGTCCTCTATCCTATCCAATCACCTATCCTACCCTCTATCGTCTCCAGTCCTCTATCCTATCCAATCACCTATCCTATCCTCTATCGTCTCCTATCCTCTATCCTATAAAATCCCCTATCCATTCCCCTATCTTATCCTCTATCCTATCCTATCCTGTATCCTATCCTATCCAATGCCCTATCCTATCCTCTATCCGATCCTATCCTCTATCCTATCCTATCCTCTATCCTATAATATCATCTATCCTATCCTATCCTCTATCCTATCCTATCATGTCCTCTATCCTGTCCTATCCTCTATACTATCCTATCCTCTATCGTCTCCTATCCTCTATCCTATCCAATCATCTATCGTCTCCTGTCCTCTATCCTATCCAATCACCTATCCTATCCTATCCTCTATCCTATCATATCCTCTATCGTCTCCTATCCTCTATCCTATCCAATCCCCTATCCTATCCTCAATCCGATCCTATTCTCTATCCTATCCTATCCTCCATCCTATCATATCCTCTATCGTCTCATGTCCTCTATCCTATCCAATCCCGTATCATATCCTCTATCCGATCCTATCCTCTATCGCATCCTATCCTCTATCCTATAATATCATCTATCCTATCCTATTCTCTATCCTATCCTATCATCTATCCTATCCTATCCTCTATCCTATCCTATCCTCTATCCTATAATATCATCTATCCTATACTATTCTCTATCCTATCCTATCCTCTATCATATCATATTCTCTATGGTCTCCTATCTTCTATCCTCTCCTATCCCCTATCCTATCCTCTATCCTATTCTATCCTCTTGTAACGGTAGCGTCTCGCTTGCGTGGCGGCGCAAGCGAGGCGCGCGGTCCCTCCCCTAGATTCGCTCAGCGACCAGGGTTCGTCGGAGAGGGAGAAGGAAGTGATTGAATAACTCAGGCCGTATTGGTGCAACAAAACTAATTTATTAATCGTGGTTCAAGAACAACAGAATAAACGTGAATTCTTACGTGGCTTAACTGATTTATTGGTGAGAGAAACAAAAGAACGAACTTGACTACTTAAACGGAATACGTGATCTAATGAGCAAAATAAAAGAATAAGCTTGATTGAATAATGATAACCGGCACCGTGACGTGGTATGCGGCTTATCCGCTCGGATTCCCAGACGGTCCGGCGGTGAGCTGCTGACGGCCGGTGGCCTAATAACCAAAGAAACAAAAGACTGTAACGGTGGATTCCGACGCGAATATCGTATTTTACTTATTCACTAGAACTAGCCTATCGCAACCGCGGGACGCCGGCACGTGCTTCGGTCCGGTTCGTACGCGGGAAATGTTCGACGCGGGCGAGACGCGCTCGCGGGATCGGCGCCTGCCGTCGGACGTCCTCGGCGCGGTTCGGTTTCGGTCGCGGTGTCTCTCGAGAACGCGGTGCGCGGGGAGCGCGGGGGGGCCGTGCTCGCTAACGCGGTCTGGAGTCGGGCGCTTTTCGGCGCGGTTCGGTTTCGGTCGCGGCGTGTATCGGGAACGCGGCGCGCGGGGAGCGCGGGTGAGCCGTGCTCGTGAACGTGGTCCGGAGTCGGGCGCTTTCGGCGCGGTCCCGAATTCTCCCGATCCTCGAGGTGGTATCTACACCGCTGCCCAGCGAACGATAGTGGACTGCTTTGTTTCCTGGTGGCTTGGGCACGCGGGCGCGGAGAGGAGCGATTGAGGAATCCGCGGAACCCCCCACCCGTCGCCTTCGCCCGGCCGCGGCTCGAGCACGTAGGCACAGACGTAAACCTAATGCCTACGGCCCGAAACCGGCGAGGGCGCTCGTCTCCGGTAGTATACCGAGAGGCGAGCTCCGTTCGCTGCTGCGGCCGATCGTCGACTGACGTGCGGAGCGCGACGCTGGATCCCCGAGGGGAGAGCGGGACGCGGGAACAGGTCCAGGCGGTGGGGATGACGGTCCGGAGTGTCGTATCTTCGGTGCTCTGAAAAGAGCAGGCCGGTGAACGACTGCCTCCCAGAATCCTGGTCGCGGTCTCGGTTTTGCGTAGGGGACGTAGACCCACTTACGCTCGGCCGATTCCAGCGCTTCGTCGCGTTTGCCCGATCGTAAACCGCGGCTAGCACGAGTTGGCGCGGCTGCGAGAGGATCTGGGCCCGGGTGTTCGCCCGAGAGCTGCTCCAGACCAACTCCGGCTTCGGCTGGTTCCGTCGCGATCTTTATAGCCCGAGCGCGGACCTCGTGTGCTCGTTCGTGAGCCTTCGGCGCACGTCGATTGGTCCGCGCCCGGGCCGGTTTCGCGGATTGGCGCGCGGCTGGCCCGCACCGGTGATTGGTGCGGGCTAAGGTACAACTCGGCTCGCAACGAGACACATGTGTCTCGTTGCACTCTATATTATCCTATCCTCTATCGTCTCCTATCCCCTATCCTATCCTCGATCCGATCCTATCCTCTATCCTATCTTATCCTCTATCCTATAATATCATCTATCCTACACTATTCTCTATCCTATCCTATCCTCTACCCTATCATATCCTCTACCCTATCCTATCCTCTATCCTATCATATCCTCTATCGTCTCCTATACTCTATCCTATCCTATCCTCTATCCTATCCTATCCTCTATCCTATCCTATCCTCTATCCTATCCTATCCTCTATACTATCCTATCCACTATCCTATCCTATCCTCTATCTTATCCTATCCTCTATCGTCTCCTGTCCTCTGTCCTATCCAATCACCTATCCTATCCTATCCTCTATCCTATCATATCCTCTATCGTCTCCTATCCTCTATCCTATCCAATCCCCTATCCTATCCTCTATCCGATCCTATCCTCTATCCTATCCTATCCTCCATCCTATCATATCCTCTATCGTCTCCTGTCCTCTATCCTATCCAATCCCGTATCATATCTTCTATCCTATCCTATCCTCTATCCTATCCTATCCTCTATACTATCCTATCCACTATCCTATCCTATCCTCTATCTTATCCTATCCTCTATCGTCTCCTGTCCTCTGTCCTATCCAATCAGCTATCCTATCCCCTATTGTCTCCTATCGTCTATCCTATCCATTCCCCTATCCTATCCTCTATCCTATCCTATCCTCTATCCTATAATATCATCTATCCTATCCTATCCTCTATCCTATCCTATCCTCTATCATCTCCTGTCCTCTATCCTATCCAATCACCTATCCTACCCTCTATCGTCTCCAGTCCTCTATCCTATCCAATCACCTATCCTATCCTCTATCGTCTCCTATCCTCTATCCTATAAAATCCCCTATCCATTCCCCTATCTTATCCTCTATCCTATCCTATCCTGTATCCTATCCTATCCAATCCCCTATCCTATCCTCTATCCGATCCTATCCTCTATCCTATCCTATCCTCTATCCTATAATATCATCTATCCTATCCTATCCTCTATCCTATCCTATCCTGTCCTCTATCCTGTCCTATCCTCTATACTATCCTATCCTCTATCGTCTCCTATCCTCTATCCTATCCAATCATCTATCGTCTCCTGTCCTCTATCCTATCCAATCACCTATCCTATCCTATCCTCTATCCTATCATATCCTCTATCGTCTCCTATCCTCTATCCTATCCAATCCCCTATCCTATCCTCAATCCGATCCTATCCTCTATCGCATCCTATCCTCTATCCTATAATATCATCTATCCTATCCTATTCTCTATCCTATCCTATCATCTATCCTATCCTATCCTCTATCCTATCCTATCCTCTATCCTATAATATCATCTATCCTACACTATTCTCTATCCTATCCTATCCTCTATCCTATCCTATCCTCTATCCTATCATATCCTCTATCGTCCCCTATTCTCTATCCTATCCTATCCTCTATCCTATCCTATCCTCTATCCTATCCTATCCTCTATCCTATAATATCATCTATCCTATCCTATCCTCTATCCTATGCTATCCTCTATCCTATCATATCCTCTATCGTCTCCTATCCTCTATCCTATCCAATCCCGTATCATAACCTCTATCCGATCCTATCGTCTATCCTATCCTATTCTCTATCCTATAATATCATCTATCCTATCCTATTCTCTATCCTATCCTATCCTCTATCCTATCCTAAACTCTATCCTATCCTATCCTCTATCATATCCTATCCTCTATCCTATCCTATCCTCTATCCTATCCTATCCTCTATCCTATAATATCATCTATCCTATCCTATCCTCTATCCTATCCTATCCTCTATCCTATCCTATCCTCTTTCCTATCCTATCCTCTATACTATCCTATCCACTATAATATCCTATCCTCTATCCTATCCTATCCTCTATCGTCTCCTGTCCTCTGTCCTATCCAATCACCTATCCTATCATATCCTCTATCGTCCCCTATTCTCTATCCTATCCTATCCTCTATCCTATCCTATCCTCTATCCTATCCTATCCTCTATCCTATAATATCATCTATCCTATCCTATCCTCTATCCTATCCTATCCTCTATCGTCTCCTGTCCTCTATCCTATCCAATCACCTATCCTACCCCTATTGTCTCCTATCGTCTATCCTATCCATTCCCCTATCCTATCCTCTATCCTATCCTATCCTCTATCCTATAATATCATCTATCCTATCCTATTCTCTATCCTATAATATCATCTATCCTACCCTATTCTCTATCCTATCCTATCCTCTATACTATCCTATCCTCTATCCTATCCTATCCTCTATCCTATCCTATCCTCTATCCTATCCTATCCTCTATCCTATCCTATCCTCTATACTATCCTATCCTCTATCCTATCCTATCCTCTATCCTACCCTATCCTCAATCCTTTCCTGTCATCTATCCTATCCTATCCTATTCTCTATCCTATCCTATACTCTATCCTATCCTATACTCTATCCTATCCTATCCTCTATCCTATCCTATCCTCTATCCTATCCTATCCTCTATCCTATCCTATCCTCTATCCTATCCTATCCTCTATCCTATCCTATCCTCTATCCTATCCTATCCTCTATCCTATCCTATCCTCTATCCTATCCTATCCTCTATCCTATCCTATCCTCTATCCTATCCTATCCTCTATCCTATCCTATCCTCTATCCTATCCTATCCTCTATCCTATCCTATCCTCTATCCTATCCTATCCTCTATCCTATCCTATCCTCTATCCTATCCTATCCTCTATCCTATCCTATCCTCTATCCTATCCTATCCTCTATCCTATCCTATCCTCTATCCTATCCTATCCTCTATCCTATCCTATCCTCTATCCTATCCTATCCTCTATCCTATCCTATGCTCTATCCTATCCTATCCTCTATCCTATCCAATCCCCAATCCTATCCTCCATCCTATCCTATCCTCTATCCAATCCTATCCTCTATCCTATCCTATCCTCTATCCTATCCTATCCTCTATCCTATCCTATCCTCTATCCTATCCTATCCTCTATCCTATCCTATACTCTATTCTATCCTATCCTCTATCCTATCCTATCCTCTATCCTATCCTATCCTCTATCCTATCCTATCCTTTTATCCTATCCTATCCTCTATCCTATCATATCCTCTATCCTATCCTATCCTATCCACTATCCTATCCTATCCTCTATCCCATCCTATCCTCTATCCTATCCTATCCTCTATCCTATCCTATCGTATATCCTATCCAATCCCATATTCTATCCTCTATCCTATCCTATCCTCTTTCGTATCCTATCCTCTATAATATCGTATCATCTATCATATCGTATCGTGTTCCTATAATATCATTTATCGTATCCTATTCTCTATCCTATCCTATCCTCTATCCTATCCTATCTTGTATCCTATCCTATCCTCTATCCTATCCTATCCTGTATGCTATCCTATTCTCTATCCTATCCTATCCTCTATCCTATCCTATCCTCTATCCTATCCTATCCTCTATCCTATCCTATCCTCTATCCTATCCTATCCTCTATCCTATCCATTCCCATATTCTATCCTCTATCCTATCCTATCCTCTATCGTATCCTATCCTCTATCCTTTATTATCCTCAATCCTATCCTATCCTCAATCCTATCCAATCCTCTATCCTATCCTATCCTCTATCCTATCCTTTCCTCTATCCTATCCTATCCTCTATCCTATCCTATCCTCTATCCTATCCTATTCTCTATCCTATGCTATCCTCCATCCTATCCTATCATCTATCCTATAATATCCTCTATCCTATGCAATCACCTATCCTATCCTCTATCCTATCCTATTCTCTATCCTAATCTCTATCCTATCCAATCCTCTATCCTATCCTATCCTCTATCCTATCCTATCCTCTATCCTATCCTATCCTCTATCCTATCCTATCCTTTATCCTATCCCATCCTCTATCCTATCCTATCCTCTATCCTATCCTATCCTCTATCCTATCCTATCCTCTATCCTATCCAACCCTCTATCCTACCCTATCCTCTATCCTATCCTATCCTCTATCCTATTCAATCCCCAATCCTATCCTCAGTCCTATCCTATCCTCTATCCTATAATATACTCTATCCTATCCAATCCTCTATCGTATCATCTATCCTATACTATGCTCAATCCTATCCTATCCTCAATCCTATCCTATCCTCTATCCTATCCTATCCTCTATCCCATCCAATCCTCTATCCTATCATCTATCCTATACTATCCTCTATTCTATCCTATCCTCTATTCTATCCTATCCTCTATCCTATCCAATCCCCTATCCTATCCTCTATCCTATCCTATCCTCTATCCTATCCTATCCTCTGTCCTATCCTATCCTCTATCCTATCCTTTCCTCAATCCTATCCTATCCTCTACCCTATCCTATCCTCTATCCTATCATACCCTCTATCCTATCCAATCCCCTATCCTATCCTCTATCCTATCCTACCCTCTATCGTATCCTATCATCTATCCTACCCAATCCCCTATCCTATCCAAACCTCTAACCAATCCTATCCTAAATCCTATCCTATCCTATATCCTATCCTATCCTATATCCTATCCTATCCTCTACCCTATCCTATCCACTATTCTATCCAATCCCCTATCCTATCCAATCCCCTCTCCTATCCTCAACCCTATCCTATCCTCAATCCTATCCTATCCTCTATCCTATCATATCATCTATCCTATCCTCTATCCAATCCTATCTTCAATCCTATCCTATCCTCTATCCTGTAATATCCTCTATCCCATCCTATCCTCTATCCTATACAATCCCCTATCCTATCCTCTATCCTATCCTATCCACAATCCTATCCTATCCTCAATCATATCCTATCCTCTATCCTGTTCTATCCTCTATCCTATCCTATCCTCTATCCTATCATATCGTCTATCCTATCCTATCCTCCATCCTATCCTATCATCTATCCTATCCTATCCTCTATCCTATCCTATCCTCTATCGTATCCTCTATCCTATCCTATCCTCAATCCTATCCTTTCCTCTAACCGAGCCTATCCCCTATCCTATCCTATTCTCTATCCTATCCTATCCTCCATCCTATCCTATCCTCTATCCTATAACATCCTCTATCCAATCCAATCCCCCATCCTATCCTCTATCCAATCCTATCCTCAATATTATCCTGTAATCTATCCTATAATATCCTCTATCCCATCCGATCCTCTATCCTATCCTCTATCCTATTATCCATCCTATCATTTCCACTATCCGATAATATCCTCTATCCTATCCAATCCCCTATCCTATCCTCAACCCTATCCTATCCTCAATCCTATCCTATCCTCTATCCTACCCTATTCTCTATCCTAATCTCTATCCTATCCTATCCTCTATCCTATTCTATCCTCTATTCTATCCTATCCTCTATTCTATCCTATCCTCTATCCTATTCAATCCCCAATCGTATCCTCAGTCCTATCCTATCCTCTATCCTATAATATACTCTATCCTATCCAATCCCCTATTCTATCCTCTATCCTATCCTATTCTCAATATTATCCTATAATCTATCCTATAATATCCTCTATCCTATCCGATCCTCTATCCTATAATATCATCTATCCTATCCTATCCTCTATCCTATCCTCTCCTCTATCGTCTCCTGTCCTCTATCCTATCCAATCACCTATCCTATCCCCTATTGTCTCCTATCGTCTATCCTATCCATTCCCCTATCCTATCCTCTATCCTATCCTATCCTCTATCCTATAATATCATCTATCCTATCCTATTCTCTATCCTATAATATCATCTATTCTACCCTATTCTCTATCCTATCCTATCCTCTATCCTATCCTATCCTCTATCCTATCCTCTATCCTATCCTCTATCCTATCCTATCCTCTATATTATCCTATCCTCTATAATATCCTATCCTCTATCCTATCCTATCCTCTATCCTATCCTATCCTCTATCCTATCCTATCCTCTATCCTATCCTATCCTCTATCCTATAATATCATCTATCCTATCCTATTCTCTATCCCATACTATCCTCTATCGTCTCCTATCCTCTATCCTATCCAATCCCCTATCCTATCCTCTATCCGATCCTATCCTCTATCCTATCCTATCCTCCATCCTATCATATCCTCTATCGTCTCCTGTCCTCTATCCTATCCAATCCCGTATCATATCCTCTATCCTATCCTATCCTCTATCCTATCCTATCCTCTATACTATCCTATCCACTATCCTATCCTATCCTCTATCTTATCCTATCCTCTATCGTCTCCTGTCCTCTGTCCTATCCAATCAGCTATCCTATCCCCTATTGTCTCCTATCGTCTATCCTATCCATTCCCCTATCCTATCCTCTATCCTATCCTATCCTCTATCCTATAATATCATCTATCCTATCCTATCCTCTATCCTATCCTATCCTCTATCATCTCCTGTCCTCTATCCTATCCAATCACCTATCCTACCCTCTATCGTCTCCAGTCCTCTATCCTATCCAATCACCTATCCTATCCTCTATCGTCTCCTATCCTCTATCCTATAAAATCCCCTATCCATTCCCCTATCTTATCCTCTATCCTATCCTATCCTGTATCCTATCCTATCCAATCCCCTATCCTATCCTCTATCCGATCCTATCCTCTATCCTATCCTATCCTCTATCCTATAATATCATCTATCCTATCCTATCCTCTATCCTATCCTATCCTGTCCTCTATCCTATCCTATCCTCTATACTATCCTATCCTCTATCGTCTCCTATCCTCTATCCTATCCAATCATCTATCGTCTCCTGTCCTCTGTCGTATCCAATCACCTATCCTATCCTATCCTCTATCCTATCATATCCTCTATCGTCTCCTATCCTCTATCCTATCCAATCCCCTATCCTATCCTCAATCCGATCCTATCCTCTATCCTATCCTATCCTCCATCCTATCATATCCTCTATCGTCTCATGTAATCTATCCTATCCAATCCCGTATCATATCCTCTATCCGATCCTATCCTCTATCGCATCCTATCCTCTATCCTACAATATCATCTATCCTATCCTATTCTCTATCCTATAATATCATCTATTCTACCCTATTCTCTATCCTATCCTATCCTCTATCCTATCCTATCCTCTATCCTATCCTCTATCCTATCCTCTATCCTATCCTATCCTCTATATTATCCTATCCTCTATAATATCCTATCCTCTATCCTATCCTATCCTCTATCCTATCCTATCCTCTATCCTATCCTATCCTCTATCCTATCCTATCCTCTATCCTATAATATCATCTATCCTATCCTATTCTCTATCCCATACTATCCTCTATCGTCTCCTATCCTCTATCCTATCCAATCCCCTATCCTATCCTCTATCCGATCCTATCCTCTATCCTATCCTATCCTCCATCCTATCATATCCTCTATCGTCTCCTGTCCTCTATCCTATCCAATCCCGTATCATATCCTCTATCCTATCCTATCCTCTATCCTATCCTATCCTCTATACTATCCTATCCACTATCCTATCCTATCCTCTATCTTATCCTATCCTCTATCGTCTCCTGTCCTCTGTCCTATCCAATCAGCTATCCTATCCCCTATTGTCTCCTATCGTCTATCCTATCCATTCCCCTATCCTATCCTCTATCCTATCCTATCCTCTATCCTATAATATCATCTATCCTATCCTATCCTCTATCCTATCCTATCCTCTATCATCTCCTGTCCTCTATCCTATCCAATCACCTATCCTACCCTCTATCGTCTCCAGTCCTCTATCCTATCCAATCACCTATCCTATCCTCTATCGTCTCCTATCCTCTATCCTATAAAATCCCCTATCCATTCCCCTATCTTATCCTCTATCCTATCCTATCCTGTATCCTATCCTATCCAATCCCCTATCCTATCCTCTATCCGATCCTATCCTCTATCCTATCCTATCCTCTATCCTATAATATCATCTATCCTATCCTATCCTCTATCCTATCCTATCCTGTCCTCTATCCTATCCTATCCTCTATACTATCCTATCCTCTATCGTCTCCTATCCTCTATCCTATCCAATCATCTATCGTCTCCTGTCCTCTGTCCTATCCAATCACCTATCCTATCCTATCCTCTATCCTATCATATCCTCTATCGTCTCCTATCCTCTATCCTATCCAATCCCCTATCCTATCCTCAATCCGATCCTATCCTCTATCCTATCCTATCCTCCATCCTATCATATCCTCTATCGTCTCATGTAATCTATCCTATCCAATCCCGTATCATATCCTCTATCCGATCCTATCCTCTATCGCATCCTATCCTCTATCCTACAATATCATCTATCCTATCCTATTCTCTATCCTATCCTATCATCTATCCTATCCTATCCTCTATCCTATCCTATCCTCTATCCTATAATATCATCTATCCTATACTATTCTCTATCCTATCCTATCCTCTATCATATCATATTCTCTATGGTCTCCTATCTTCTATCCTCTCCTATCCCCTATCCTATCCTCGATCCGATCCTATCCTCTATCCTATCTTATCCTCTATCCTATAATATCATCTATCCTACACTATTCTCTATCCTATCCTATCCTCTATCCTATCCTATCCTCTATCCTATCCTATCCTCTATCCTATCATATCCTCTATCGTCCCCTATTCTCTATCCTATCCTATCCTCTATCCTATCCTATCCTCTATCCTATCCTATCCTCTATCCTATAATATCATCTATCCTATCCTATCCTCTATCCTATCCTATCCTCTATCCTATCATATCCTCTATCGTCTCCTATCCTCTATCCTATCCAATCCCGTATCATAACCTCTATCCGATCCTATCGTCTATCCTATCCTATTCTCTATCCTATAATATCATCTATCCTATCCTATTCTCTATCCTATCCTATCCTCTATCCTATCCTAAACTCTATCCTATCCTATCCTCTATCATATCCTATCCTCTATCCTATCCTATCCTCTATCCTCTATCCTATCCTATCCTCTATCCTATCCTATCCTCTATCCTATTCTATCCTCTATATTATCCTATCCTCTATCGTCTCCTATCCTCTATCCTATCCTATCATCTATCCCATCCTATCCTCTATCCTCTCCTATCCTCTATACTATCCTATCTTCTATCCTATCCTCTATCATATCCTATCCTCTATCCTATCCTATCCTCTATCCTCTATCCTATCCTATCATCTATCCTATCCTATGCTCTATCCTATCCTATCCTCTATCCTATCCTCTATCCTATCCTCTATCCTATCCTCTATCCTATCCTCTATCCTATCCTATCCTCTATATTATCCTATCCTCTATAATATCCTATCCTCTATCCTATCCTATCCTCTATCCTATAATATCATCTATCCTATCCTATCCTCTATCCTATCCTATCCTCTATCGTCTCCTGTCCTCTATCCTATCCAATCACCTATCCTATCCCCTATTGTCTCCTATCGTCTATCCTATCCATTCCCCTATCCTATCCTCTATCCTATCCTATCCTCTATCCTATAATATCATCTATCCTATCCTATTCTCTATCCTATAATATCATCTATCCTACCCTATTCTCTATCCTATCCTATCCTCTATACTATCCTATCCTCTATCCTATCCTATCCTCTATCCTATCCTATCCTCTATCCTATCCTATCCTCTATCCTATCCTATCCTCTATCCTATCCTATCCTCTATCATCTCCTGTCCTCTATCCTATCCAATCACCTATCCTACCCTCTATCGTCTCCAGTCCTCTATCCTATCCAATCACCTATCCTATCCTCTATCGTCTCCTATCCTCTATCCTATAAAATCCCGTATCATATCCTCTATCCGATCCTATCCTCTATCCTATCCTATCCTATCCTCTATCCTATCCTATCCAATCCCCTATCCTATCCTCTATCCGATCCTATCCTCTATACTATCCTATCCTCTATCCTATAATATCATCTGTCCTATCCTATCCTCTATCCTATCCTATCCTCTATCATATCCTATCCTCTATCCTATCCTATCCTCTATACTATCCTATCCTCTATCCTATCCTATCCTCTATCCTATCCTATCCTCTATCGTCTCCTGTCCTCTGTCCTATCCAATTACCTATCCTATCCTATCCTCTATCCTATCATATCCTCTATCGTCTCCTATCCTCTATCCTATCCAATCCCCTATCCTATCCTCAATCCGATCCTATCCTCTATCCTATCCTATCCTCCATCCTATCATATCCTCTATCGTCTCCTCTCCTCTATCCTATCCAATCCCGTATCATATCCTCTATCCGATCCTATCCTCTATCCAATCTTATCCTCTATCCTATAATATCATCTATCCTACACTATTCTCTATCCTATCCTATCCTCTATCCTATCCTATCCTCTATCCTATCATATCCTCTATCGTCTCCTATTCTCTATCCTATCCTATCCTCTATCCTATCCTATCCTCTATCCTATCCTATCCTCTATCATATCCTATCCTCTATCCTATAATATCATCTATCCTATCCTATCCTCTATCCTATCCTATCCTCTATCCTATCATATCCTCTATCGTCTCCTATCCTCTATCCTCTCCTATCCCCTATCATAACCTCTATCCGATCCTATCGTCTATCCTATCCTATTCTCTATCCTATAATATCATCTATCCTATCCTATTCTCTATCCTATCCTATCCTCTATCCTATCCTAAACTCTATCCTATCATATCCTCTATCGTCTCCTATTCTCTATCCTATCCTATCCTCTATCCTATCCTATCCTCTATCCTATCCTATCCTCTATCCTATAATATCATCTATCCTATCCTATCCTCTATCCTATCCTATCCTCTATCCTATCATATCCTCTATCGTCTCCTATCCTCTATCCTATCCAATCCCGTATCATAACCTCTATCCGATCCTATCGTCTATCCTATCCTATTCTCTATCCTATAATATCATCTATCCTATCCTATTCTCTATCCTACCCTATCCTCTATCCTATCCTAAACTCTATCCTATCCTATCCTCTATCATATCCTATCCTCTATCCTATCCTATCCTCTATCCTCTATCCTATCCTATCCTCTATCCTATCCTATCCTCTATCCTATTCTATCCTCTATATTATCCTATCCTCTATCGTCTCCTATCCTCTATCCTATCCTATCATCTATCCCATCCTATCCTCTATCCTCTCCTATCCTCTATACTATCCTATCTTCTATCCTATCCTCTATCATATCCTATCCTCTATCCTATCCTATCCTCTATCCTCTATCCTCTATCCTATCCTATCCTCTATCCTATCCTATGCTCTATCCTATCCTATCCTCTATCCTATCCTCTATATTATCCTATCCTCTATAATATCCTATCCTCTATCCTATAATATCATCTATCCTATCCTATCCTCTATCCTATCCTATCCTCTATCGTCTCCTGTCCTCTATCCTATCCAATCACCTATCCTACCCCTATTGTCTCCTATCGTCTATCCTATCCATTCCCCTATCCTATCCTCTATCCTATCCTATCCTCTATCCTATAATATCATCTATCCTATCCTATTCTCTATCCTATAATATCATCTATCCTACCCTATTCTCTATCCTATCCTATCCTCTATACTATCCTATCCTCTATCCTATCCTATCCTCTATCCTATCCTATCCTCTATCCTATCCTATCCTCTATACTATCATATCCTCTATCCTATCATATCCTCTATCCTATCCTATCCTCTATCATCTCCTGTCCTCTATCCTATCCAATCACCTATCCTACCCTCTATCGTCTCCAGTCCTCTATCCTATCCAATCACCTATCCTATCCTCTATCGTCTCCTATGCTCTATCCTATAAAATCCCCTATCCATTCCCCTATCTTATCCTCTATCCTATCCTATCCTCTATCCTATCCTATCCTATCCTCTATCATATCCTATCCAATCCCCTATCCTATCCTCTATCCGATCCTATCCTCTATCCTATCCTATCCTCTATCCTATAATATCATCTATCCTATCCTATCCTCTATCCTATCCTATCCTCTATCCTATCCTATCCTCTACCCTATCCTATCCTCTATACTATCCTATCCTCTATCCTATCCTATCCTCTATCCTATCCTATCCTCTATCGTCTCCTGTCCTCTGTCCTATCCAATCACCTATCCTATCCTATCCTCTATCCTATCATATCCTCTATCGTCTCCTATCCTCTATCCTATCCAATCCCCTATCCTATCCTCAATCCGATTCTATCATCTATCCTATCCTCTCCTCCATCCTATCATATCCTCTATCGTCTCCTGTCCTGTATCCTATCCAATCCCGTATCATATCCTCTATCCGATCCTATCCTCTATCCTATCCTATCCTCTATCCTATCCTATCCTCTATCATCTAGTGTCCTCTATCCTATCCAATCACCTATCCTACCCTCTATCGTCTCCAGTCCTCTATCCTATCCAATCACCTATCCTATCCTCTATCGTCTCCTATCCTCTATCCTATAAAATCCCGTATCATATCCTCTATCGTCTCCTCTCCTCTATCCTATCCAATCCCGTATCATATCCTCTATCCGATCCTATCCTCTATCCTATCTTATCCTCTATCCTATAATATCATCTATCCTACACTATTCTCTATCCTATCCTATCCTCTATCCTATCCTATCCTCTATCCTATCATATCCTCTATCGTCTCCTATTCTCTATCCTATCCTATCCTCTATCCTATCCTATCCTCTATCCTATCCTATCCTCTATCCTATCCTATCCTCTATCCTATCCTATCCTCTATCCTATCCTATCCTCTATCCTATAATATCATCTATCCTATCCTATCCTCTATCCTATCCTATCCTCTATCCTATCATATCCTCTATCGTCTCCTATCCTCTATCCTCTCCTATCCCCTATCATAACCTCTATCCGATCCTATCGTCTATCCTATCCTATTCTCTATCCTATAATATCATCTATCCTATCCTATTCTCTATCCTATCCTATCCTCTATCCTATCCTAAACTCTATCCTATCATATCCTCTATCGTCTCCTATTCTCTATCCTATCCTATCCTCTATCCTATCCTATCCTCTATCCTATCCTATCCTCTATCCTATAATATCATCTATCCTATCCTATCCTCTATCCTATCCTATCCTCTATCCTATCATATCCTCTATCGTCTCCTATCCTCTATCCTATCCAATCCCGTATCATAACCTCTATCCGATCCTATCGTCTATCCTATCCTATTCTCTATCCTATAATATCATCTATCCTATCCTATTCTCTATCCTACCCTATCCTCTATCCTATAATATCATCTATCCTATCCTATCCTCTATCCTATCCTATCCTCTATCCTATCATATCCTCTATCGTCTCCTATTCTCTATCCTATCCTATCCTCTATCCTATCCTATCCTCTATCCTATCCTATCCTCTATCCTATAATATCATCTATCCTATCCTATCCTCTATCCTATCCTATCCTCTATCCTATCATATCCTCTATCGTCTCCTATTCTCTATCCTATCCTATCCTCTATCCTATCCTATCCTCTATCCTATCCTATCCTCTATCCTATCCTATCCTCTATCCTATAATATCATCTATCCTATCCTATCCTCTATCATATCCTATCCTCTATCCTATCCTATCCTCTATCCTCTATCCTATCCTATCCTCTATCCTATCCTATCCTCTATCCTATTCTATCCTCTATATTATCCTATCCTCTATCGTCTCCTATCCTCTATCCTATCCTATCATCTATCCCATCCTATCCTCTATCCTCTCCTATCCTCTATACTATCCTATCTTCTATCCTATCCTCTATCATATCCTATCCTCTATCCTATCCTATCCTCTATCCTCTATCCTCTATCCTATCCTATCCTCTATCCTCTATCCTCTATCCTATCCTATCCTCTATCCTATCCTATGCTCTATCCTATCCTATCCTCTATCCTATCCTCTATCCTATCCTCTATCCTATCCTATCCTCTATATTATCCTATCATCTATAATATCCTATCCTCTATCCTATAATATCATCTATCCTATCCTATCCTCTATCCTATCATATCCTCTATCGTCTCCTATCCTCTATCCTATCCAATCCCCTATCCTATCCTCAATCCGATTCTATCCTCTATCCTATCCTATCCTCCATCCTATCATATCCTCTATCGTCTCCTGTCCTCTATCCTATCCAATCCCGTATCATATCCTCTATCCGATCCTATCCTCTATCCTATCCTATCCTCTATCCTACAATATCATCTATCCTATCCTATTCTCTATCCTATCCTATCCTCTATCCTATCCTATCCTCTATCCTATAATATCATCTATCCTATACTATTCTCTATCCTATCCTATCCTCTATCATATCATATTCTCTATGGTCTCCTATCCTCTATCCTCTCCTATCCCCTATCCTATCCTCGATCCGATCCTATCCTCTATCCTATATAATCCTCTATCGTCTCCTATTCTCTATCCTATCCAATCCCGTATCATAACCTCTATCCGATCCTATCGTCTATCCTATCCTATTCTCTATCCTATAATATCATCTATCCTATCCTATTCTCTATCCTATCCTATCGTCTATCCTATCCTAAACTCTATCCTATCCTATCCTCTATCATATCCTATCCTCTATCCTATCCTATCCTCTATCCTCTATCCTATCCTATCCTCTATCCTATCCTATCCTCTATCCTATTCTATCCTCTATATTATCCTATCCTCTATCGTCTCCTATCGTCTATCCTATCCTATCATCTATCCCATCCTATCCTCTATCCTCTCCTATCCTCTATACTATCCTATCTTCTATCCTATCCTCTATCATATCCTATCCTCTATCCTATCCTATCCTCTATCCTCTATCCTATCCTATCCTCTATCCTATCCTATGCTCTATCCTATCCTATCCTCTATCCTATCCTCTATCCTATCCTATCCTCTATATTATCCTATCCTCTATAATATCCTATCCTCTATCCTATCCTATCCTCTATCCTATAATATCATCTAACCTATCCTATCCTCTATCCTATCCTATCCTCTATCGTCTCCTGTCCTCTATCCTATCCAATCACCTATCCTATCCACTATTGTCTCCTATCGTCTATCCTATCCATTCCCCTATCCTATCCTCTATCCTATCCTATCCTCTATCCTATAATATCATCTAGCCTATCCTATTATCTATCCTATAATATCATCTATCCTACCCTATTCTCTATCCTATCCTATCCTCTATACTATCCTATCCTCTATCCTATCCTATCCTCTATCCTATCCTATCCTCTATCCTATTCTATCTTCTATATTATCCTATCCTCTATCGTCTCCTATCCTCTATCCTATCCTATCATCTATCCCATCCTATCCTCTATCCTATCCTATCCTCTATACTATCCTATCCTCTATCCTATCCTATCCTCTATCCTATCCTATCCTCTATCGTCTCCTGTCCTCTGTCCTATCCAATTACCTATCCTATCCTATCCTCTATCCTATCATATCCTCTATCGTCTCCTATCCTCTATCCTATCCAATCCCCTATCCTATCCTCAATCCGATCCTATCCTCTATCCTATCCTATCCTCCATCCTATCATATCCTCTATCGTCTCCTCTCCTCTATCCTATCCAATCCCGTATCATATCCTCTATCCGATCCTATCCTCTATCCTATCTTATCCTCTATCCTATAATATCATCTATCCTACACTATTCTCTATCCTATCCTATCCTCTATCCTATCCTATCCTCTATCCTATCATATCCTCTATCGTCTCCTATTCTCTATCCTATCCTATCCTCTATCCTATCCTATCCTCTATCCTATCCTATCCTCTATCCTATAATATCATCTATCCTATCCTATCCTCTATCCTATCCTATCCTCTATCCTATCATATCCTCTATCGTCTCCTATCCTCTATCCTCTCCTATCCCCTATCATAACCTCTATCCGATCCTATCGTCTATCCTATCCTATTCTCTATCCTATAATATCATCTATCCTATCCTATTCTCTATCCTATCCTATCCTCTATCCTATCCTAAACTCTATCCTATCATATCCTCTATCGTCTCCTATTCTCTATCCTATCCTATCCTCTATCCTATCCTATCCTCTATCCTATCCTATCCTCTATCCTATCCTATCCTCTATCCTATAATATCATCTATCCTATCCTATCCTCTATCCTATCCTATCCTCTATCCTATCATATCCTCTATCGTCTCCTATCCTCTATCCTATCCAATCCCGTATCATAACCTCTATCCGATCCTATCGTCTATCCTATCCTATTCTCTATCCTATAATATCATCTATCCTATCCTATTCTCTATCCTACCCTATCCTCTATCCTATCCTAAACTCTATCCTATCCTATCCTCTATCATATCCTATCCTCTATCCTATCCTATCCTCTATCCTCTATCCTATCCTATCCTCTATCCTATCCTATCCTCTATCCTATTCTATCCTCTATATTATCCTATCCTCTATCGTCTCCTATCCTCTATCCTATCCTATCATCTATCCCATCCTATCCTCTATCCTCTCCTATCCTCTATACTATCCTATCTTCTATCCTATCCTCTATCATATCCTATCCTCTATACTATCCTATCTTCTATCCTATCCTCTATCATATCCTATCCTCTATCCTATCCTATCCTCTATCCTCTATCCTCTATCCTATCCTATCCTCTATCCTATCCTATCCTCTATCCTATCCTATCCTCTATCCTATCCTATCCTTTATCCTATCCCATCCTCTATCCTATCCTATCCTCTATCCGATCCTATCCTCTATCCTATCCTATCCTCTATCCTATCCAACCCTCTATCCTACCCTATCCTCTATCCTATCCTATCCTCTATCCTATTCAATCCCCAATCCTATCCTCAGTCCTATCCTATCCTCTATCCTATAATATACTCTATCCTATCCAATCCTCTATCGTATCATCTATCCTATACTATGCTCAATCCTATCCTATCCTCAATCCTATCCTATCCTCTATCCTATCCTATCCTCTATCCCATCCAATCCTCTATCCTATCATCTATCCTATACTATCCTCTATTCTATCCTATCCTCTATTCTATCCTATCCTCTATCCTATCCAATCCCCTATCCTATCCTCTATCCTATCCTATCCTCTATCCTATCCTATCCTCTGTCCTATCCTATCCTCTATCGTCTCCTGTCCTCTGTCCTATCCAATCATCTATCCTATCCTATCCTCCATCCTATCATATCCTCTATCGTCTCCTGTCCTCTATCCTATCCAATCCCGTATCATATCCTCTATCCGATCCTATCCTCTATCCTATCCTATCCTCTATCCTATCCTATCCTCTATCATCTAGTGTCCTCTATCCTATCCAATCACCTATCCTACCCTCTATCGTCTCCAGTCCTCTATCCTATCCAATCACCTATCCTATCCTCTATCGTCTCCTATCCTCTATCCTATAAAATCCCGTATCATATCCTCTATCGTCTCCTCTCCTCTATCCTATCCAATCCCGTATCATATCCTCTATCCGATCCTATCCTCTATCCTATCTTATCCTCTATCCTATAATATCATCTATCCTACACTATTCTCTATCCTATCCTATCCTCTATCCTATCCTATCCTCTATCCTATCATATCCTCTATCGTCTCCTATTCTCTATCCTATCCTATCCTCTATCCTATCCTATCCTCTATCCTATCCTATCCTCTATCCTATCCTATCCTCTATCCTATCCTATCCTCTATCCTATAATATCATCTATCCTATCCTATCCTCTATCCTATCCTATCCTCTATCCTATCATATCCTCTATCGTCTCCTATCCTCTATCCTCTCCTATCCCCTATCATAACCTCTATCCGATCCTATCGTCTATCCTATCCTATTCTCTATCCTATAATATCATCTATCCTATCCTATTCTCTATCCTATCCTATCCTCTATCCTATCCTAAACTCTATCCTATCATATCCTCTATCCTATCCTATCCTCTATCCTATCCTATCCTCTATCCTATAATATCATCTATCCTATCCTATCCTCTATCCTATCCTATCCTCTATCCTATCATATCCTCTATCGTCTCCTATCCTCTATCCTATCCAATCCCGTATCATAACCTCTATCCGATCCTATCGTCTATCCTATCCTATTCTCTATCCTATAATATCATCTATCCTATCCTATTCTCTATCCTACCCTATCCTCTATCCTATCCTAAACTCTATCCTATCCTATCCTCTATCATATCCTATCCTCTATCCTATCCTATCCTCTATCCTCTATCCTATCCTATCCTCTATCCTATCCTATCCTCTATCCTATTCTATCCTCTATATTATCCTATCCTCTATCGTCTCCTATCCTCTATCCTATCCTATCATCTATCCCATCCTATCCTCTATCCTCTCCTATCCTCTATACTATCCTATCTTCTATCCTATCCTCTATCATATCCTATCCTCTATCCTATCCTATCCTCTATCCTCTATCCTCTATCCTATCCTATCCTCTATCCTATCCTATGCTCTATCCTATCCTATCCTCTATCCTATCCTCTATCCTATCCTCTATCCTATCCTATCCTCTATATTATCCTATCCTCTATAATATCCTATCCTCTATCCTATAATATCATCTATCCTATCCTATCCTCTATCCTATCATATCCTCTATCGTCTCCTATCCTCTATCCTATCCAATCCCCTATCCTATCCTCAATCCGATTCTATCCTCTATCCTATCCTATCCTCCATCCTATCATATCCTCTATCGTCTCCTGTCCTCTATCCTATCCAATCCCGTATCATATCCTCTATCCGATCCTATCCTCTATCCTATCCTATCCTCTATCCTACAATATCATCTATCCTATCCTATTCTCTATCCTATCCTATCCTCTATCCTATCCTATCCTCTATCCTATCCTATCCTCTATCCTATAATATCATCTATCCTATACTATTCTCTATCCTATCCTATCCTCTATCATATCATATTCTCTATGGTCTCCTATCCTCTATCCTCTCCTATCCCCTATCCTATCCTCGATCCGATCCTATCCTCTATCCTATATAATCCTCTATCGTCTCCTATTCTCTATCCTATCCAATCCCGTATCATAACCTCTATCCGATCCTATCGTCTATCCTATCCTATTCTCTATCCTATAATATCATCTATCCTATCCTATTCTCTATCCTATCCTATCGTCTATCCTATCCTAAACTCTATCCTATCCTATCCTCTATCATATCCTATCCTCTATCCTATCCTATCCTCTATCCTCTATCCTATCCTATCCTCTATCCTATCCTATCCTCTATCCTATTCTATCCTCTATATTATCCTATCCTCTATCGTCTCCTATCGTCTATCCTATCCTATCATCTATCCCATCCTATCCTCTATCCTCTCCTATCCTCTATACTATCCTATCTTCTATCCTATCCTCTATCATATCCTATCCTCTATCCTATCCTATCCTCTATCCTCTATCCTATCCTATCCTCTATCCTATCCTATGCTCTATCCTATCCTATCCTCTATCCTATCCTCTATCCTATCCTATCCTCTATATTATCCTATCCTCTATAATATCCTATCCTCTATCCTATCCTATCCTCTATCCTATAATATCATCTAACCTATCCTATCCTCTATCCTATCCTATCCTCTATCGTCTCCTGTCCTCTATCCTATCCAATCACCTATCCTATCCACTATTGTCTCCTATCGTCTATCCTATCCATTCCCCTATCCTATCCTCTATCCTATCCTATCCTCTATCCTATAATATCATCTAGCCTATCCTATTATCTATCCTATAATATCATCTATCCTACCCTATTCTCTATCCTATCCTATCCTCTATACTATCCTATCCTCTATCCTATCCTATCCTCTATCCTATCCTATCCTCTATCCTATTCTATCCTCTATATTATCCTATCCTCTATCGTCTCCTATCCTCTATCCTATCCTATCATCTATCCCATCCTATCCTCTATCCTATCCTATCCTCTATACTATCCTATCCTCTATCCTATCCTATCCTCTATCCTATCCTATCCTCTATCGTCTCCTGTCCTCTGTCCTATCCAATTACCTATCCTATCCTATCCTCTATCCTATCATATCCTCTATCGTCTCCTATCCTCTATCCTATCCTATCATCTATCCCATCCTATCCTCTATCCTCTCCTATCCTCTATACTATCCTATCTTCTATCCTATCCTCTATCATATCCTATCCTCTATCCTATCCTATCCTCTATCCTCTATCCTCTATCCTATCCTATCCTCTATCCTATCCTATGCTCTATCCTATCCTATCCTCTATCCTATCCTCTATCCTATCCTCTATCCTATCCTATCCTCTATATTATCCTATCCTCTATAATATCCTATCCTCTATCCTATAATATCATCTATCCTATCCTATCCTCTATCCTATCATATCCTCTATCGTCTCCTATCCTCTATCCTATCCAATCCCCTATCCTATCCTCAATCCGATTCTATCCTCTATCCTATCCTATCCTCCATCCTATCATATCCTCTATCGTCTCCTGTCCTCTATCCTATCCAATCCCGTATCATATCCTCTATCCGATCCTATCCTCTATCCTATCCTATCCTCTATCCTACAATATCATCTATCCTATCCTATTCTCTATCCTATCCTATCCTCTATCCTATCCTATCCTCTATCCTATCCTATCCTCTATCCTATAATATCATCTATCCTATACTATTCTCTATCCTATCCTATCCTCTATCATATCATATTCTCTATGGTCTCCTATCCTCTATCCTCTCCTATCCCCTATCCTATCCTCGATCCGATCCTATCCTCTATCCTATATAATCCTCTATCGTCTCCTATTCTCTATCCTATCCAATCCCGTATCATAACCTCTATCCGATCCTATCGTCTATCCTATCCTATTCTCTATCCTATAATATCATCTATCCTATCCTATTCTCTATCCTATCCTATCGTCTATCCTATCCTAAACTCTATCCTATCCTATCCTCTATCATATCCTATCCTCTATCCTATCCTATCCTCTATCCTCTATCCTATCCTATCCTCTATCCTATCCTATCCTCTATCCTATTCTATCCTCTATATTATCCTATCCTCTATCGTCTCCTATCGTCTATCCTATCCTATCATCTATCCCATCCTATCCTCTATCCTCTCCTATCCTCTATACTATCCTATCTTCTATCCTATCCTCTATCATATCCTATCCTCTATCCTATCCTATCCTCTATCCTCTATCCTATCCTATCCTCTATCCTATCCTATGCTCTATCCTATCCTATCCTCTATCCTATCCTCTATCCTATCCTATCCTCTATATTATCCTATCCTCTATAATATCCTATCCTCTATCCTATCCTATCCTCTATCCTATAATATCATCTAACCTATCCTATCCTCTATCCTATCCTATCCTCTATCGTCTCCTGTCCTCTATCCTATCCAATCACCTATCCTATCCACTATTGTCTCCTATCGTCTATCCTATCCATTCCCCTATCCTATCCTCTATCCTATCCTATCCTCTATCCTATAATATCATCTAGCCTATCCTATTATCTATCCTATAATATCATCTATCCTACCCTATTCTCTATCCTATCCTATCCTCTATACTATCCTATCCTCTATCCTATCCTATCCTCTATCCTATCCTATCCTCTATCCTATTCTATCCTCTATATTATCCTATCCTCTATCGTCTCCTATCCTCTATCCTATCCTATCATCTATCCCATCCTATCCTCTATCCTATCCTATCCTCTATACTATCCTATCCTCTATCCTATCCTATCCTCTATCCTATCCTATCCTCTATCGTCTCCTGTCCTCTGTCCTATCCAATTACCTATCCTATCCTATCCTCTATCCTATCATATCCTCTATCGTCTCCTATCCTCTATCCTATCCAATCCCCTATCCTCTCCTCAATCCGATCCTATCCTCTATCCTATCCTATCCTCCATCCTATCATATCCTCTATCGTCTCCTCTCCTCTATCCTATCCAATCCCGTATCATATCCTCTATCCGATCCTATCCTCTATCCTATCTTATCCTCTATCCTATAATATCATCTATCCTACACTATTCTCTATCCTATCCTATCCTCTATCCTATCCTATCCTCTATCCTATCATATCCTCTATCGTCTCCTATTCTCTATCCTATCCTATCCTCTATCCTATCCTATCCTCTATCCTATCCTATCCTCTATCCTATAATATCATCTATCCTATCCTATCCTCTATCCTATCCTATCCTCTATCCTATCATATCCTCTATCGTCTCCTATCCTCTATCCTCTCCTATCCCCTATCATAACCTCTATCCGATCCTATCGTCTATCCTATCCTATTCTCTATCCTATAATATCATCTATCCTATCCTATTCTCTATCCTATCCTATCCTCTATCCTATCCTAAACTCTATCCTATCATATCCTCTATCGTCTCCTATTCTCTATCCTATCCTATCCTCTATCCTATCCTATCCTCTATCCTATCCTATCCTCTATCCTATAATATCATCTATCCTATCCTATCCTCTATCCTATCCTATCCTCTATCCTATCATATCCTCTATCGTCTCCTATCCTCTATCCTATCCAATCCCGTATCATAACCTCTATCCGATCCTATCGTCTATCCTATCCTATTCTCTATCCTATAATATCATCTATCCTATCCTATTCTCTATCCTACCCTATCCTCTATCCTATCCTAAACTCTATCCTATCCTATCCTCTATCATATCCTATCCTCTATCCTATCCTATCCTCTATCCTCTATCCTATCCTATCCTCTATCCTATCCTATCCTCTATCCTATTCTATCCTCTATATTATCCTATCCTCTATCGTCTCCTATCCTCTATCCTATCCTATCATCTATCCCATCCTATCCTCTATCCTCTCCTATCCTCTATACTATCCTATCTTCTATCCTATCCTCTATCATATCCTATCCTCTATACTATCCTATCTTCTATCCTATCCTCTATCATATCCTATCCTCTATCCTATCCTATCCTCTATCCTCTATCCTCTATCCTATCCTATCCTCTATCCTATCCTATCCTCTATCCTATCCTATCCTCTATCCTATCCTATCCTTTATCCTATCCAACCCTCTATCCTACCCTATCCTCTATCCTATCCTATCCTCTATCCTATTCAATCCCCAATCCTATCCTCAGTCCTATCCTATCCTCTATCCTATAATATACTCTATCCTATCCAATCCTCTATCGTATCATCTATCCTATACTATGCTCAATACTATCCTATCCTCAATCCTATCCTATCCTCTATCCTATCCTATCCTCTATCCCATCCAATCCTCTATCCTATCATCTATCCTATACTATCCTCTATTCTATCCTATCCTCTATTCTATCCTATCCTCTATCCTATCCAATCCCCTATCCTATCCTCTATCCTATCCTATCCTCTATCCTATCCTATCCTCTGTCCTATCCTATCCTCTATCCTATCCTTTCCTCAATCCTATCCTATCCTCTACCCTATCCTATCCTCTATCCTATCATACCCTCTATCCTATCCAATCCCCTATCCTACCCTCTATCGTCTCCAGTCCTCTATCCTATCCAATCACCTATCCTATCCTCTATCGTCTCCTATGCTCTATCCTATAAAATCCCCTATCCATCCCCCTATCTTATCCTCTATCCTATCCTATCCTCTATCCTATCATATCCTATCCTCTATCCTATCCTATCCAATCCCCTATCCTATCCTCTATCCGATCCTATCCTCTATCCTATCCTATCCTCTATCCTATAATATCATCTATCCTATCCTATCCTCTATCCTATCCTATCCTCTATCCTATCCTATCCTCTATCCTATCCTATCCTCTATACTATCCTATCCTCTATCCTATCCTATCCTCTATCCTATCCTATCCTCTATCGTCTCCTGTCCTCTGTCCTATCCAATCACCTATCCTATCGTATCCTCTATCCTATCATATCCTCTATCGTCTCCTATCCTCTATCCTATCCAATCCCCTATCCTATCCTCAATCCGATTCTATCCTCTATCCTATCCTATCCTCCATCCTATCATATCCTCTATCGTCTCCTGTCCTCTATCCTATCCAATCCCGTATCATATCCTCTATCCGATCCTATCCTCTATCCTATCCTATCCTCTATCCTACAATATCATCTATCCTATCCTATTCTCTATCCTATCCTATCCTCTATCCTATCCTATCCTCTATCCTATCCTATCCTCTATCCTATAATATCATCTATCCTATACTATTCTCTATCCTATCCTATCCTCTATCATATCATATTCTCTATGGTCTCCTATCCTCTATCCTCTCCTATCCCCTATCCTATCCTCGATCCGATGCTATCCTCTATCCTATAATATCATCTATCCTATCCTATTCTCTATCCTATAATATCATCTATCCTACCCTATTCTCTATCCTATCCTATCCTCTATACTATCCTATCCTCTATCCTATCCTATCCTCTATCCTATCCTATCCTCTATCCTATCCTATCCTCTATCCTATCCTATCCTCTATACTATCCTATCCTCTATCCTATCCTATCCTCTATCCTACCCTATCCTCAATCCTTTCCTGTCATCTATCCTATCCTATCCTATTCTCTATCCTATCCTATACTCTATCCTATCCTATCCTCTATCCTATCCTATCCTCTATCCTATCCTATCCTCTATCCTATCCTATCCTCTATCCTATCCTATCCTCTATCCTATCCTATCCTCTATCCTATCCTATCCTCTATCCTATCCTATCCTCTATCCTATCCTATCCTCTATCCTATCCTATCCTCTATCCTATCCTATCCTCTATCCTATCCTATCCTCTATCCTATCCTATCCTCTATCCTATCCTATCCTCTATCCTATCGTATCCTCTATCCTATCCTATCCTCTATCCTATCCTATCCTCTATCCTATCCTATCCTCTATCCTATCCTATCCTCTATCCTATCCTATCCTCTATCCTATCCTATCCTCTATCCTATCCTATCCTCTATCGTCTTCTGTCCTCCTTCCTATCCAATCCCCTATCCTATCCTCTATCGTCTCCTATCCTCTATCCTATCCAATCCCCAATCCTATCCTCCATCCTATCCTATCCTCTATCCAATCCTATCCTCTATCCTATCCTATCCTCTATCCTATCCTATCCTCTATCCTATCCTATCCTCTATCCTATCCTATCCTCTATCCTATCCTATACTCTATTCTATCCTATCCTCTATCCTATCCTATCCTCTATCCTATCCTATCCTCTATCCTATCCTATCCTTGTATCCTATCCTGTCCTCTATCCTATCCTATCCTCTATCCTATCCTATCCTCTATCCTATCCAACCCTCTATCCTACCCTATCCTCTATCCTATCCTATCCTCTATCCTATCCTCTATCCTATCCTATCCTCTATCCTACAATATCATCTATCCTATCCTATTCTCTATCCTATCCTATCCTCTATCCTATCCTATCCTCTATCCTATCCTATCCTCTATCCTATAATATCATCTATCCTATACTATTCTCTATCCTATCCTATCCTCTATCATATCATATTCTCTATGGTCTCCTATCCTCTATCCTCTCCTATCCCCTATCCTATCCTCGATCCGATCGTATCCTCTATCCTATAATATCATCTATCCTATCCTATTCTCTATCCTATAATATCATCTATCCTACCCTATTCTCTATCCTATCCTATCCTCTATACTATCCTATCCCCTATCCTATCCTATCCTCTATCCTATCCTATCCTCTATCCTATCCTATCCTCTATCCTATCCTATCCTCTATACTATCCTATCCTCTATCCTATCCTATCCTCTATCCTACCCTATCCTCAATCCTTTCCTGTCATCTATCCTATCCTATCCTATTCTCTATCCTATCCTATACTCTATCCTATCCTATCCTCTATCCTATCCTATCCTCTATCCTATCCTATCCTCTATCCTATCCTATCCTCTATCCTATCCTATCCTCTATCCTATCCTATCCTCTATCCTATCCTATCCTCTATCCTATCCTATCCTCTATCGTCTTCTGTCCTCCTTCCTATCCAATCCCCTATCCCATCCTCTATCGTCTCCTATCCTCTATCCTATCCAATCCCCAATCCTATCCTCCATCCTATCCTATCCTCTATCCAATCCTATCCTCTATCCTATCCTATCCTCTATCCTATCCTATCCTCTATCCTATCCTATCCTCTATCCTATCCTATCCTCTATCCTATCCTATACTCTATTCTATCCTATCCTCTATCCTATCCTATCCTCTATCCTATCCTATCCTCTATCCTATCCTATCCTTTTATCCTATCCTATCCTCTATCCTATCATATCCTCTATCCTATCCTATCCTATCCACTATCCTATCCTATCCTCTATCCTATCCTATCCTCTATCCTATCCTATCCTCTATCCTATCCTATCCTCTATCCTATCCTATCCTCTATCCCATCCTATCCTCTATCCTATCCTATCCTCTATCCTATCCTATCGTATATCCTATCCAATCCCATATTCTAACCTCTATCCTATCCTATCCTCTTTCGTATCCTATCCTCTATAATATCGTATCATCTATCATATCGTATCGTGTTCCTATAATATCATTTATCGTATCCTATTCTCTATCCTATCCTATCCTCAATCCTATCCTTTCTTCTATCCTATCCTATCCCCTATCCTATCCTATTCTCTATCCTATCCTATCCTCCATCTTAACCTATCCTCTATCCTATCATCTATCCTATACTATCCTCAATTCTATCCTATCCTCTATTCTATCCTGTCCTCTATCCTATCCAATGCCCTATCGTATCCTCTATCCTATCCTATCTTGTATCCTATCCTATCCTCTATCCTATCCTATCCTGTATGCTATCCTATTCTCTATCCTATCCTATCCTCTATCCTATCCTATCCTCTATCCTATCCTATCCTCTATCCTATCCTATCCTCTATCCTATCCTATCCTCTATCCTATCCTATCCTCTATCCTATCCATTCCCATATTCTATCCTCTATCCTATCCTATCCTCTATCGTATCCTATCCTCTATAATATCGTGTCATCTACCATATCGTATCGTCATTCCTATAATATCATTTATCGTATCCTATTCTCTATCCTATCCTATCCTCCATCCTATCCTATCCTCTATCCTATAATATCCTCTATCCTATCCAATCCTCTATCCAATCCTATCCTAAATCCTATCCTATCCTATATCCTATCCTATCCTCTATCCTATCCTATCCTCTATCCTATCCTATCCGCTATCCTATCCTATTCTCTATCCGATCCTATCCTCTATCCGATCCTATCCTCTATCCTATCCTATCCTCTATCCTATCCTATCCTCTATCCTTTATTATCCTCAATCCTATCCTATCCTCAATCCTATCCAATCCTCTATCCTATCCTATCCTCTATCCTATCCTTTCCTCTATCCTATCCTATCCTCTATCCTATCCTATTCTCTATCCTATGCTATCCTCCATCCTATCCTATCATCTATCCTATAATATCCTCTATCCTATGCAATCCCCTATCCTATCCTCTATCCTATCCTATTCTCTATCCTAATCTCTATCCTATCCAATCCTCTATCCTATCCTATCCTCTATCCTATCCTATCCTCTATCCTATTCAATCCCCAATCCTATCCTCAGTCCTATCCTATCCTCTATCCTATAATATACTCTATCCTATCCAATCCTCTATCGTATCATCTATCCTATACTATGCTCAATCCTATCCTATCCTCAATCCTATCCTATCCTCTATCCTATCCTATCCTCTATCCCATCCAATCCTCTATCCTATCATCTATCCTATACTATCCTCTATTCTATCCTATCCTCTATTCTATCCTATCCTCTATCCTATCCAATCCCCTATCCTATCCTCTATCCTATCCTATCCTCTATCCTATCCTATCCTCTGTCCTATCCTATCCTCTATCCTATCCTTTCCTCAATCCTATCCTATCCTCTACCCTATCCTATCCTCTATCCTATCATATTCTCTATCCTATCCAATCCCCTATCCTATCCTCTATCCTATCCTACCCTCTATCGTATCCTATCATCTATCCTACCCAATCCCCTATCCTATCCAAACCTCTAACCAATCCTATCCTAAATCCTATCCTATCCTATATCCTATTATATCCTATATCCTATCCTATCCTCTACCCTATCCTATCCTCTATTCTATCCAATCCCCTATCCTATCCAATCCCCTCTCCTATCCTCAACCCTATCCTATCCTCAATCCTATCCTATCCTCTATCCTATCATATCATCTATCCTATCCTCTATCCAATCCTATCTTCAATCCTATCCTATCCTCTATCCTGTAATATCCTCTATCCCATCCTATCCTCTATCCTATACAATCCCCTATCCTATCCTCTATCCTATCCTATCCACAATCCTATCCTATCCTCAATCATATCCTATCCTCTATCCTGTTCTATCCTCTATCCTATCCCATCCTCTATCCTATCCTATCCTCTATCCTATCCTATCCTCTATCCTATCCTATCCTCTATCCTATCCAACCCTCTATCCTACCCTATCCTCTATCCTATCCTATCCTCTATCCTATTCAATCCCCAATCCTATCCTCAGTCCTATCCTATCCTCTATCCTATAATATACTCTATCCTATCCAATCCTCTATCGTATCATCTATCCTATACTATGCTCAATCCTATCCTATCCTCAATCCTATCCTATCCTCTATCCTATCCTATCCTCTATCCCATCCAATCCTCTATCCTATCATCTATCCTATACTATCCTCTATTCTATCCTATCCTCTATTCTATCCTATCCTCTATCCTATCCAATACCCTATCCTATCCTCTATCCTATCCTATCCTCTATCCTATCCTATCCTTTGTCCTATCCTATCCTCTATCCTATCCTTTCCTCAATCCTATCCTATCCTCTACCCTATCCTATCCTCTATCCTATCCTATCCTCTATCCTATCCTATCCTCTGTCCTATCCTATCCTCTATCCTATCCTTTCCTCAATCCTATCCTATCCTCTACCCTATCCTATCCTCTATCCTATCATACCCTCTATCCTATCCAATCCCCTATCCTATCCTCTATCCTATCCTACCCTCTATCGTATCCTATCATCTATCCTAACTAATCCCCTATCCTATCCAAACCTCTAACCAATCCTATCCTAAATCCTATCCTATCCTATATCCTATCCTATCCTATATCCTATCCTATCCTCTACCCTATCCTATCCTCTATTCTATCCAATCCCCTATCCTATCCAATCCCCTCTCCTATCCTCAACCCTATCCTATCCTCAATCCTATCCTATCCTCTATCCTATCATATCATCTATCCTATCCTCTATCCAATCCTATCATCAATCCTATCCTATCCTCTATCCTGTAATATCCTCTATCCCATCCTATCCTCTATCCTATACAATCCCCTATCCTATCCTCTATCCTATCCTATCCACAATCCTATCCTATCCTCAATCATATCCTATCCTCTATCCTGTTCTATCCTCTATCCTATCCTATCCTCTATCATATCATATCGTCTATCCTATCCTATCCTCCATCCTATCCTATCATCTATCCTATCCTATCCTCTATCCTATCCTATCCTCTATCGTATCCTCTATCCTATCCTATCCTCAATCCTATCCTTTCCTCTAACCGAGCCTATCCCCTATCCTATCCTATTCTCTATCCTATCCTATCCTCCATCCTATCCTATCCTCTATCCTATAACATCCTCTATCCAATCCAATCCCCCATCCTATCCTCTATCCAATCCTATCCTCAATATTATCCTGTAATCTATCCTATAATATCCTCTATCCCATCCGATCCTCTATCCTATCCTCTATCCTATTATCCATTCTATCATTTCCACTATCCGATAATATGATCTATCCTATCCAATCCCCTATCCTATCCTCAACCCTATCCTATCCTCAATCCTATCCTATCCTCTATCCTACCCTATTCTCTATCCTAATCTCTATCCTATCCTATCCTCTATCCTATTCTATCCTCTATTCTATCCTATCCTCTATTCTATAATATCCTCTATCCTATCCTATCCTCTATCCAATCCTATTCTCTATCCTATACTATCATCGAACCTATACTATCCTGCATCGTCTCCTATCCTCCATCCTATCCTATCCTCTATCCTATCCTATCCTCCATCCTATCCTATCCTCTATCCTATAATATCCTCTATCCTATCCAATCCCCTATTCTATCCTCTATCCTATCCTATTCTCAATATTATCCGATAATCTATGCTATAATATCCTCTATCCTATCCGATCCTGTATCCTATCCTCTATCCTATCATCCATCCTATCATTTCCACTATCCTATAATATCATCTATCCTATCCAATCATCTATCCTATCCTATCCTCTATCCAATCCTATCATAAATCCTATCCTATCCTCTATCCTATCCTATCCTCTATTCTATCCAATCCTCTATCCTATCCTATCCTCTATCCTATCCTATCCTCTATCCTATTCAATCCCCAATCGTATCCTCAGTCCTATCCTACCCTCTATCCTATAATATACTCTATCCTATCCAATCCCCTATTCTATCCTCTATCCTATCCTATTCTCAATATTATCCTATAATCTATCCTATAATATCCTCTATACTATCCGATCCTCTATCCTATAATATCATCTATCCTATCCTATCCTCTATCCTATCCTCTCCTCTATCGTCTCCTGTCCTCTATCCTATCCAATCACCTATCCTATCCCCTATTGTCTCCTATCGTCTATCCTATCCATTCCCCTATCCTATCCTCTATCCTATCCTATCCTCTATCCTATAATATCATCTATCCTATCCTATTCTCTATCCTATAATATCATCTATTCTACCCTATTCTCTATCCTATCCTATCCTCTATCCTATCCTATCCTCTATCCTATCCTCTATCCTATCCTCTATCCTATCCTATCCTCTATATTATCCTATCCTCTATAATATCCTATCCTCTATCCTATCCTATCCTCTATCCTATCCTATCCTCTATCCTATCCTATCCTCTATCCTATCCTATCCTCTATCCTATAATATCATCTATCCTATCCTATTCTCTATCCCATCCTATCCTCTATCGTCTCCTATCCTCTATCCTCTCCTATCCCCTATCATAACCTCTATCCGATCCTATCGTCTATCCTATCCTATCCTCTATCCTATCCTATCCTCTATCCTATCCTATCCTCTATCCTATCCTATCCTCTATCCTATCCTATCCTCTATCCTATCCTATCCTCTATCCTATCCTATCCTCTATCCTATCCTATCCTCTATCCTATCCTATCCTCTATCCTATCCTATCCTCTATCCTATCCTATCCTCTATCATCTCCTGTCCTCTATCCTATCCAATCACCTATCCTACCCTCTATCGTCTCCAGTCCTCTATCCTATCCAATCACCTATCCTATCCTCTATCGTCTCCTATCCTCTATCCTATAAAATCCCGTATCATATCCTCTATCCGATCCTATCCTCTATCCTATCCTATCCTATCCTCTATCCTATCCTATCCAATCCCCTATCCTATCCTCTATCCGATCCTATCCTCTATACTATCCTATCCTCTATCCTATAATATCATCTGTCCTATCCTATACTCTATCCTATCCTATCCTCTATCATATCCTATCCTCTATCCTATCCTATCCTCTATACTATCCTATCCTCTATCCTATCCTATCCTCTATCCTATCCTATCCTCTATCGTCTCCTGTCCTCTGTCCTATCCAATTACCTATGCTATCCTATCCTCTATCCTATCATATCCTCTATCGTCTCCTATCCTCTATCCTATCCAATCCCCTATCCTATCCTCAATCCGATCCTATCCTCTATCCTATCCTATCCTCCATCCTATCATATCCTCTATCGTCTCCTCTCCTCTATCCTATCCAATCCCGTATCATATCCTCTATCCGATCCTATCCTCTATCCTATCTTATCCTCTATCCTATAATATCATCTATCCTACACTATTCTCTATCCTATCCTATCCTCTATCCTATCCTATCCTCTATCCTAGCATATCCTCTATCGTCTCCTATTCTCTATCCTATCCTATCCTCTATCCTATCCTATCCTCTATCCTATCCTATCCTCTATCCTATCCTATCCTCTATCCTATAATATCATCTATCCTATCCTATCCTCTATCCTATCCTATCCTCTATCCTATCATATCCTCTATCGTCTCCTATCCTCTATCCTCTCCTATCCCCTATCATAACCTCTATCCGATCCTATCGTCTATCCTATCCTATTCTCTATCCTATAATATCATCTATCCTATCCTATTCTCTATCCTATCCTATCCTCTATCCTATCCTAAACTCTATCCTATCATATCCTCTATCGTCTCCTATTCTCTATCCTATCCTATCCTCTATCCTATCCTATCCTCTATCCTATCCTATCCTCTATCCTATAATATCATCTATCCTATCCTATCCTCTATCCTATCCTATCCTCTATCCTATCATATCCTCTATCGTCTCCTATCCTCTATCCTATCCAATCCCGTATCATAACCTCTATCCGATCCTATCGTCTATCCTATCCTATTCTCTATCCTATAATATCATCTATCCTATCCTATTCTCTATCCTACCCTATCCTCTATCCTATCCTAAACTCTATCCTATCCTATCCTCTATCATATCCTATCCTCTATCCTATCCTATCCTCTATCCTCTATCCTATCCTATCCTCTATCCTATCCTATCCTCTATCCTATTCTATCCTCTATATTATCCTATCCTCTATCGTCTCCTATCCTCTATCCTATCCTATCATCTATCCCATCCTATCCTCTATCCTCTCCTATCCTCTATACTATCCTATCTTCTATCCTATCCTCTATCATATCCTATCCTCTATCCTATCCTATCCTCTATCCTCTATCCTCTATCCTATCCTATCCTCTATCCTATCCTATGCTCTATCCTATCCTATCCTCTATCCTATCCTCTATCCTATCCTCTATCCTATCCTATCCTCTATATTATCCTATCCTCTATAATATCCTATCCTCTATCCTATAATATCATCTATCCTATCCTATCCTCTATCCTATCCTATCCTCTATCGTCTCCTGTCCTCTATCCTATCCAATCACCTATCCTACCCCTATTGTCTCCTATCGTCTATCCTATCCATTCCCCTATCCTATCCTCTATCCTATCCTATCCTCTATCCTATAATATCATCTATCCTATCCTATTCTCTATCCTATAATATCATCTATCCTACCCTATTCTCTATCCTATCCTATCCTCTATACTATCCTATCCTCTATCCTATCCTATCCTCTATCCTATCCTATCCTCTATCCTATCCTATCCTCTATACTATCATATCCTCTATCCTATCATATCCTCTATCCTATCCTATCCTCTATCATCTCCTGTCCTCTATCCTATCCAATCACCTATCCTACCCTCTATCGTCTCCAGTCCTCTATCCTATCCAATCACCTATCCTATCCTCTATCGTCTCCTATGCTCTATCCTATAAAATCCCCTATCCATTCCCCTATCTTATCCTCTATCCTATCCTATCCTCTATCCTATCCTATCCTATCCTCTATCCTATCCTATCCAATCCCCTATCCTATCCTCTATCCGATCCTATCCTCTATCCTATCCTATCCTCTATCCTATAATATCATCTATCCTATCCTATCCTCTATCCTATCCTATCCTCTATCCTATCCTATCCTCTACCCTATCCTATCCTCTATACTATCCTATCCTCTATCCTATCCTATCCTCTATCCTATCCTATCCTCTATCGTCTCCTGTCCTCTGTCCTATCCAATCACCTATCCTATCCTATCCTCTATCCTATCATATCCTCTATCGTCTCCTATCCTCTATCCTATCCAATCCCCTATCCTATCCTCAATCCGATTCTATCATCTATCCTATCCTATCCTCCATCCTATCATATCCTCTATCGTCTCCTGTCCTCTATCCTATCCAATCCCGTATCATAACCTCTATCCGATCCTATCCTCTATCCTATCCTATCCTCTATCCTATCCTATCCTCTATCATCTCCTGTCCTCTATCCTATCCAATCACCTATCCTACCCTCTATCGTCTCCAGTCCTCTATCCTATCCAATCACCTATCCTATCCTCTATCGTCTCCTATCCTCTATCCTATAAAATCCCGTATCATATCCTCTATCGTCTCCTCTCCTCTATCCTATCCAATCCCGTATCATATCCTCTATCCGATCCTATCCTCTATCCTATCTTATCCTCTATCCTATAATATCATCTATCCTACACTATTCTCTATCCTATCCTATCCTCTATCCTATCCTATCCTCTATCCTATCATATCCTCTATCGTCTCCTATTCTCTATCCTATCCTATCCTCTATCCTATCCTATCCTCTATCCTATCCTATCCTCTATCCTATCCTATCCTCTATCCTATCCTATCCTCTATCCTATAATATCATCTATCCTATCCTATCCTCTATCCTATCCTATCCTCTATCCTATCATATCCTCTATCGTCTCCTATCCTCTATCCTATCCAATCCCGTATCATAACCTCTATCCGATCCTATCGTCTATCCTATCCTATTCTCTATCCTATAATATCATCTATCCTATCCTATTCTCTATCCTACCCTATCCTCTATCCTATCCTAAACTCTATCCTATCCTATCCTCTATCATATCCTATCCTCTATCCTATCCTATCCTCTATCCTCTATCCTATCCTATCCTCTATCCTATCCTATCCTCTATCCTATTCTATCCTCTATATTATCCTATCCTCTATCGTCTCCTATCCTCTATCCTATCCTATCATCTATCCCATCCTATCCTCTATCCTCTCCTATCCTCTATACTATCCTATGCTCTATCCTATCCTATCCTCTATCCTATCCTCTATCCTATCCTCTATCCTATCCTATCCTCTATATTATCCTATCCTCTATAATATCCTATCCTCTATCCTATAATATCATCTATCCTATCCTATCCTCTATCCTATCCTATCCTCTATCGTCTCCTGTCCTCTATCCTATCCAATCACCTATCCTACCCCTATTGTCTCCTATCGTCTATCCTATCCATTCCCCTATCTTATCCTCTATCCTATCCTATCCTCTATCCTATCCTATCCTATCCTCTATCCTATCCTATCCAATCCCCTATCCTATCCTCTATCCGATCCTATCCTCTATCCTATCCTATCCTCTATCCTATAATATCATCTATCCTATCCTATCCTCTATCCTATCCTATCCTCTATCCTATCCTATCCTCTATCCTATCCTATCCTCTATACTATCCTATCCTCTATCCTATCCTATCCTCTATCCTATCCTATCCTCTATCGTCTCCTGTCCTCTGTCCTATCCAATCACCTATCCTATCCTATCCTCTATCCTATCATATCCTCTATCGTCTCCTATCCTCTATCCTATCCAATCCCCTATCCTATCCTCAATCCGATTCTATCCTCTATCCTATCCTATCCTCCATCCTATCATATCCTCTATCGTCTCCTGTCCTCTATCCTATCCAATCCCGTATCATATCCTCTATCCGATCCTATCCTCTATCCTATCCTATCCTCTATCCTACAATATCATCTATCCTATCCTATTCTCTATCCTATCCTATCCTCTATCCTATCCTATCCTCTATCCTATCCTATCCTCTATCCTATAATATCATCTATCCTATACTATTCTCTATCCTATCCTATCCTCTATCATATCATATTCTCTATGGTCTCCTATCCTCTATCCTCTCCTATCCCCTATCCTATCCTCGATCCGATCCTATCCTCTATCCTATATAATCCTCTATCGTCTCCTATTCTCTATCCTATCCAATCCCGTATCATAACCTCTATCCGATCCTATCGTCTATCCTATCCTATTCTCTATCCTATAATATCATCTATCCTATCCTATTCTCTATCCTATCCTATCGTCTATCCTATCCTAAACTCTATCCTATCCTATCCTCTATCATATCCTATCCTCTATCCTCTCCTATCCTCTATACTATCCTATCTTCTATCCTATCCTCTATCATATCCTATCCTCTATCCTATCCTATCCTCTATCCTCTATCCTCTATCCTATCCTATTCTCTATCCTATCCTATGCTCTATCCTATCCTATCCTCTATCCTATCCTCTATCCTCTCCTCTATCCTATCCTATCCTCTATATTATCCTATCCTCTATAATATCCTATCCTCTATCCTATAATATCATCTATCCTATCCTATCCTCTATCCTATCCTATCCTCTATCGTCTCCTGTCCTCTATCCTATCCTATCCTCTATCATATCATATTCTCTATGGTCTCCTATCCTCTATCCTCTCCTATCCCCTATCCTATCCTCGATCCGATCCTATCCTCTATCCTATATAATCCTCTATCGTCTCCTATTCTCTATCCTATCCAATCCCGTATCATAACCTCTATCCGATCCTATCGTCTATCCTATCCTATTCTCTATCCTATAATATCATCTATCCTATCCTATTCTCTATCCTATCCTATCGTCTATCCTATCCTAAACTCTATCCTATCCTATCCTCTATCATATCCTATCCTCTATCCTATCCTATCCTCTATCCTCTATCCTATCCTATCCTCTATCCTATCCTATCCTCTATCCTATTCTATCCTCTATATTATCCTATCCTCTATCGTCTCCTATCGTCTATCCTATCCTATCATCTATCCCATCCTATCCTCTATCCTCTCCTATCCTCTATACTATCCTATCTTCTATCCTATCCTCTATCATATCCTATCCTCTATCCTATCCTATCCTCTATCCTCTATCCTATCCTATCCTCTATCCTCTATCCTATCCTATCCTCTATCCTATCCTATGCTCTATCCTATCCTATCCTCTATCCTATCCTCTATCCTATCCTATCCTCTATATTATCCTATCCTCTATAATATCCTATCCTCTATCCTATCCTATCCTCTATCCTATAATATCATCTAACCTATCCTATCCTCTATCCTATCCTATCCTCTATCGTCTCCTGTCCTCTATCCTATCCAATCACCTATCCTATCCACTATTGTCTCCTATCGTCTATCCTATCCATTCCCCTATCCTATCCTCTATCCTATCCTATCCTCTATCCTATAATATAATCTAGCCTATCCTATTATCTATCCTATAATATCATCTACCCTACCCTATTCTCTATCCTATCCTATCCTCTATACTATCCTATCCTCTATCCTATCCTATCCTCTATCCTATCCTATCCTCTATCCTATTCTATCCTCTATATTATCCTATCCTCTATCGTCTCCTATCCTCTATCCTATCCTATCATCTATCCCATCCTATCCTCTATCCTCTCCTATCCTCTATACTATCCTATCTTCTATCCTATCCTCTATCATATCCTATCCTCTATCCTATCCTATCCTCTATCCTCTATCCTATCCTATCCTCTATCCTATCCTATGCTCTATCCTATCCTATCCTCTATCCTATCCTCTATCCTATCCTCTATCCTATCCTATCCTCTATATTATCCTATCCTCTATAATATCCTATCCTCTATCCTATCCTATCCTCTATCCTACAATATCATCTATCCTATCCTATCCTCTATCCTATCCTATCCTCTATCCAATCCTATCATAAATCCTATCCTATCCTCTATCCTATCCTATCCTCTATTCTATCCAATCCTCTATCCTATCCTATCCTCTATCCTATCCTATCCTCTATCCTATTCAATCCCCAATCGTATCCTCAGTCCTATCCTACCCTCTATCCTATAATATACTCTATCCTATCCAATCCCCTATTCTATCCTCTATCCTATCCTATTCTCAATATTATCCTATAATCTATCCTATAATATCCTCTATACTATCCGATCCTCTATCCTATAATATCATCTATCCTATCCTATCCTCTATCCTATCCTCTCCTCTATCGTCTCCTGTCCTCTATCCTATCCAATCACCTATCCTATCCCCTATTGTCTCCTATCGTCTATCCTATCCATTCCCCTATCCTATCCTCTATCCTATCCTATCCTCTATCCTATAATATCATCTATCCTATCCTATTCTCTATCCTATAATATCATCTATTCTACCCTATTCTCTATCCTATCCTATCCTCTATCCTATCCTATCCTCTATCCTATCCTCTATCCTATCCTCTATCCTATCCTATCCTCTATATTATCCTATCCTCTATAATATCCTATCCTCTATCCTATCCTATCCTCTATCCTATCCTATCCTCTATCCTATCCTATCCTCTATCCTATCCTATCCTCTATCCTATCCTATCCTCTATCCTATAATATCATCTATCCTATCCTATTCTCTATCCCATCCTATCCTCTATCGTCTCCTATCCTCTATCCTCTCCTATCCCCTATCATAACCTCTATCCGATCCTATCGTCTATCCTATCCTATCCTCTATCCTATCCTATCCTCTATCCTATCCTATCCTCTATCCTATCCTATCCTCTATCCTATCCTATCCTCTATCCTATCCTATCCTCTATCCTATCCTATCCTCTATCCTATCCTATCCTCTATCATCTCCTGTCCTCTATCCTATCCAATCACCTATCCTACCCTCTATCGTCTCCAGTCCTCTATCCTATCCAATCACCTATCCTATCCTCTATCGTCTCCTATCCTCTATCCTATAAAATCCCGTATCATATCCTCTATCCGATCCTATCCTCTATCCTATCCTATCCTATCCTCTATCCTATCCTATCCAATCCCCTATCCTATCCTCTATCCGATCCTATCCTCTATACTATCCTATCCTCTATCCTATAATATCATCTGTCCTATCCTATACTCTATCCTATCCTATCCTCTATCATATCCTATCCTCTATCCTATCCTATCCTCTATACTATCCTATCCTCTATCCTATCCTATCCTCTATCCTATCCTATCCTCTATCGTCTCCTGTCCTCTGTCCTATCCAATTACCTATGCTATCCTATCCTCTATCCTATCATATCCTCTATCGTCTCCTATCCTCTATCCTATCCAATCCCCTATCCTATCCTCAATCCGATCCTATCCTCTATCCTATCCTATCCTCCATCCTATCATATCCTCTATCGTCTCCTCTCCTCTATCCTATCCAATCCCGTATCATATCCTCTATCCGATCCTATCCTCTATCCTATCTTATCCTCTATCCTATAATATCATCTATCCTACACTATTCTCTATCCTATCCTATCCTCTATCCTATCCTATCCTCTATCCTAGCATATCCTCTATCGTCTCCTATTCTCTATCCTATCCTATCCTCTATCCTATCCTATCCTCTATCCTATCCTATCCTCTATCCTATCCTATCCTCTATCCTATAATATCATCTATCCTATCCTATCCTCTATCCTATCCTATCCTCTATCCTATCATATCCTCTATCGTCTCCTATCCTCTATCCTCTCCTATCCCCTATCATAACCTCTATCCGATCCTATCGTCTATCCTATCCTATTCTCTATCCTATAATATCATCTATCCTATCCTATTCTCTATCCTATCCTATCCTCTATCCTATCCTAAACTCTATCCTATCATATCCTCTATCGTCTCCTATTCTCTATCCTATCCTATCCTCTATCCTATCCTATCCTCTATCCTATCCTATCCTCTATCCTATAATATCATCTATCCTATCCTATCCTCTATCCTATCCTATCCTCTATCCTATCATATCCTCTATCGTCTCCTATCCTCTATCCTATCCAATCCCGTATCATAACCTCTATCCGATCCTATCGTCTATCCTATCCTATTCTCTATCCTATAATATCATCTATCCTATCCTATTCTCTATCCTACCCTATCCTCTATCCTATCCTAAACTCTATCCTATCCTATCCTCTATCATATCCTATCCTCTATCCTATCCTATCCTCTATCCTCTATCCTATCCTATCCTCTATCCTATCCTATCCTCTATCCTATTCTATCCTCTATATTATCCTATCCTCTATCGTCTCCTATCCTCTATCCTATCCTATCATCTATCCCATCCTATCCTCTATCCTCTCCTATCCTCTATACTATCCTATCTTCTATCCTATCCTCTATCATATCCTATCCTCTATCCTATCCTATCCTCTATCCTCTATCCTCTATCCTATCCTATCCTCTATCCTATCCTATGCTCTATCCTATCCTATCCTCTATCCTATCCTCTATCCTATCCTCTATCCTATCCTATCCTCTATATTATCCTATCCTCTATAATATCCTATCCTCTATCCTATAATATCATCTATCCTATCCTATCCTCTATCCTATCCTATCCTCTATCGTCTCCTGTCCTCTATCCTATCCAATCACCTATCCTACCCCTATTGTCTCCTATCGTCTATCCTATCCATTCCCCTATCCTATCCTCTATCCTATCCTATCCTCTATCCTATAATATCATCTATCCTATCCTATTCTCTATCCTATAATATCATCTATCCTACCCTATTCTCTATCCTATCCTATCCTCTATACTATCCTATCCTCTATCCTATCCTATCCTCTATCCTATCCTATCCTCTATCCTATCCTATCCTCTATACTATCATATCCTCTATCCTATCATATCCTCTATCCTATCCTATCCTCTATCATCTCCTGTCCTCTATCCTATCCAATCACCTATCCTACCCTCTATCGTCTCCAGTCCTCTATCCTATCCAATCACCTATCCTATCCTCTATCGTCTCCTATGCTCTATCCTATAAAATCCCCTATCCATTCCCCTATCTTATCCTCTATCCTATCCTATCCTCTATCCTATCCTATCCTATCCTCTATCCTATCCTATCCAATCCCCTATCCTATCCTCTATCCGATCCTATCCTCTATCCTATCCTATCCTCTATCCTATAATATCATCTATCCTATCCTATCCTCTATCCTATCCTATCCTCTATCCTATCCTATCCTCTACCCTATCCTATCCTCTATACTATCCTATCCTCTATCCTATCCTATCCTCTATCCTATCCTATCCTCTATCGTCTCCTGTCCTCTGTCCTATCCAATCACCTATCCTATCCTATCCTCTATCCTATCATATCCTCTATCGTCTCCTATCCTCTATCCTATCCAATCCCCTATCCTATCCTCAATCCGATTCTATCATCTATCCTATCCTATCCTCCATCCTATCATATCCTCTATCGTCTCCTGTCCTCTATCCTATCCAATCCCGTATCATAACCTCTATCCGATCCTATCCTCTATCCTATCCTATCCTCTATCCTATCCTATCCTCTATCATCTCCTGTCCTCTATCCTATCCAATCACCTATCCTACCCTCTATCGTCTCCAGTCCTCTATCCTATCCAATCACCTATCCTATCCTCTATCGTCTCCTATCCTCTATCCTATAAAATCCCGTATCATATCCTCTATCGTCTCCTCTCCTCTATCCTATCCAATCCCGTATCATATCCTCTATCCGATCCTATCCTCTATCCTATCTTATCCTCTATCCTATAATATCATCTATCCTACACTATTCTCTATCCTATCCTATCCTCTATCCTATCCTATCCTCTATCCTATCATATCCTCTATCGTCTCCTATTCTCTATCCTATCCTATCCTCTATCCTATCCTATCCTCTATCCTATCCTATCCTCTATCCTATCCTATCCTCTATCCTATCCTATCCTCTATCCTATAATATCATCTATCCTATCCTATCCTCTATCCTATCCTATCCTCTATCCTATCATATCCTCTATCGTCTCCTATCCTCTATCCTATCCAATCCCGTATCATAACCTCTATCCGATCCTATCGTCTATCCTATCCTATTCTCTATCCTATAATATCATCTATCCTATCCTATTCTCTATCCTACCCTATCCTCTATCCTATCCTAAACTCTATCCTATCCTATCCTCTATCATATCCTATCCTCTATCCTATCCTATCCTCTATCCTCTATCCTATCCTATCCTCTATCCTATCCTATCCTCTATCCTATTCTATCCTCTATATTATCCTATCCTCTATCGTCTCCTATCCTCTATCCTATCCTATCATCTATCCCATCCTATCCTCTATCCTCTCCTATCCTCTATACTATCCTATGCTCTATCCTATCCTATCCTCTATCCTATCCTCTATCCTATCCTCTATCCTATCCTATCCTCTATATTATCCTATCCTCTATAATATCCTATCCTCTATCCTATAATATCATCTATCCTATCCTATCCTCTATCCTATCCTATCCTCTATCGTCTCCTGTCCTCTATCCTATCCAATCACCTATCCTACCCCTATTGTCTCCTATCGTCTATCCTATCCATTCCCCTATCTTATCCTCTATCCTATCCTATCCTCTATCCTATCCTATCCTATCCTCTATCCTATCCTATCCAATCCCCTATCCTATCCTCTATCCGATCCTATCCTCTATCCTATCCTATCCTCTATCCTATAATATCATCTATCCTATCCTATCCTCTATCCTATCCTATCCTCTATCCTATCCTATCCTCTATCCTATCCTATCCTCTATACTATCCTATCCTCTATCCTATCCTATCCTCTATCCTATCCTATCCTCTATCGTCTCCTGTCCTCTGTCCTATCCAATCACCTATCCTATCCTATCCTCTATCCTATCATATCCTCTATCGTCTCCTATCCTCTATCCTATCCAATCCCCTATCCTATCCTCAATCCGATTCTATCCTCTATCCTATCCTATCCTCCATCCTATCATATCCTCTATCGTCTCCTGTCCTCTATCCTATCCAATCCCGTATCATATCCTCTATCCGATCCTATCCTCTATCCTATCCTATCCTCTATCCTACAATATCATCTATCCTATCCTATTCTCTATCCTATCCTATCCTCTATCCTATCCTATCCTCTATCCTATCCTATCCTCTATCCTATAATATCATCTATCCTATACTATTCTCTATCCTATCCTATCCTCTATCATATCATATTCTCTATGGTCTCCTATCCTCTATCCTCTCCTATCCCCTATCCTATCCTCGATCCGATCCTATCCTCTATCCTATATAATCCTCTATCGTCTCCTATTCTCTATCCTATCCAATCCCGTATCATAACCTCTATCCGATCCTATCGTCTATCCTATCCTATTCTCTATCCTATAATATCATCTATCCTATCCTATTCTCTATCCTATCCTATCGTCTATCCTATCCTAAACTCTATCCTATCCTATCCTCTATCATATCCTATCCTCTATCCTCTCCTATCCTCTATACTATCCTATCTTCTATCCTATCCTCTATCATATCCTATCCTCTATCCTATCCTATCCTCTATCCTCTATCCTCTATCCTATCCTATCCACTATCCTATCCTATGCTCTATCCTATCCTATCCTCTATCCTATCCTCTATCCTCTCCTCTATCCTATCCTATCCTCTATATTATCCTATCCTCTATAATATCCTATCCTCTATCCTATAATATCATCTATCCTATCCTATCCTCTATCCTATCCTATCCTCTATCGTCTCCTGTCCTCTATCCTATCCTATCCTCTATCATATCATATTCTCTATGGTCTCCTATCCTCTATCCTCTCCTATCCCCTATCCTATCCTCGATCCGATCCTATCCTCTATCCTATATAATCCTCTATCGTCTCCTATTCTCTATCCTATCCAATCCCGTATCATAACCTCTATCCGATCCTATCGTCTATCCTATCCTATTCTCTATCCTATAATATCATCTATCCTATCCTATTCTCTATCCTATCCTATCGTCTATCCTATCCTAAACTCTATCCTATCCTATCCTCTATCATATCCTATCCTCTATCCTATCCTATCCTCTATCCTCTATCCTATCCTATCCTCTATCCTATCCTATCCTCTATCCTATTCTATCCTCTATATTATCCTATCCTCTATCGTCTCCTATCGTCTATCCTATCCTATCATCTATCCCATCCTATCCTCTATCCTCTCCTATCCTCTATACTATCCTATCTTCTATCCTATCCTCTATCATATCCTATCCTCTATCCTATCCTATCCTCTATCCTCTATCCTATCCTATCCTCTATCCTCTATCCTATCCTATCCTCTATCCTATCCTATGCTCTATCCTATCCTATCCTCTATCCTATCCTCTATCCTATCCTATCCTCTATCCTCTATCCTCTATCCTATCCTATCCTCTATCCTATCCTATGCTCTATCCTATCCTATCCTCTATCCTATCCTCTATCCTCTCCTCTATCCTATCCTATCCTCTATATTATCCTATCCTCTATAATATCCTATCCTCTATCCTATAATATCATCTATCCTATCCTATCCTCTATCCTATCCTATCCTCTATCGTCTCCTGTCCTCTATCCTATCCTATCCTCTATCATATCATATTCTCTATGGTCTCCTATCCTCTATCCTCTCCTATCCCCTATCCTATCCTCGATCCGATCCTATCCTCTATCCTATATAATCCTCTATCGTCTCCTATTCTCTATCCTATCCAATCCCGTATCATAACCTCTATCCGATCCTATCGTCTATCCTATCCTATTCTCTATCCTATAATATCATCTATCCTATCCTATTCTCTATCCTATCCTATCGTCTATCCTATCCTAAACTCTATCCTATCCTATCCTCTATCATATCCTATCCTCTATCCTATCCTATCCTCTATCCTCTATCCTATCCTATCCTCTATCCTATCCTATCCTCTATCCTATTCTATCCTCTATATTATCCTATCCTCTATCGTCTCCTATCGTCTATCCTATCCTATCATCTATCCCATCCTATCCTCTATCCTCTCCTATCCTCTATACTATCCTATCTTCTATCCTATCCTCTATCATATCCTATCCTCTATCCTATCCTATCCTCTATCCTCTATCCTATCCTATCCTCTATCCTCTATCCTATCCTATCCTCTATCCTATCCTATGCTCTATCCTATCCTATCCTCTATCCTATCCTCTATCCTATCCTATCCTCTATATTATCCTATCCTCTATAATATCCTATCCTCTATCCTATCCTATCCTCTATCCTATAATATCATCTAACCTATCCTATCCTCTATCCTATCCTATCCTCTATCGTCTCCTGTCCTCTATCCTATCCAATCACCTATCCTATCCACTATTGTCTCCTATCGTCTATCCTATCCATTCCCCTATCCTATCCTCTATCCTATCCTATCCTCTATCCTATAATATAATCTAGCCTATCCTATTATCTATCCTATAATATCATCTACCCTACCCTATTCTCTATCCTATCCTATCCTCTATACTATCCTATCCTCTATCCTATCCTATCCTCTATCCTATCCTATCCTCTATCCTATTCTATCCTCTATATTATCCTATCCTCTATCGTCTCCTATCCTCTATCCTATCCTATCATCTATCCCATCCTATCCTCTATCCTCTCCTATCCTCTATACTATCCTATCTTCTATCCTATCCTCTATCATATCCTATCCTCTATCCTATCCTATCCTCTATCCTCTATCCTATCCTATCCTCTATCCTATCCTATGCTCTATCCTATCCTATCCTCTATCCTATCCTCTATCCTATCCTCTATCCTATCCTATCCTCTATATTATCCTATCCTCTATAATATCCTATCCTCTATCCTATCCTATCCTCTATCCTACAATATCATCTATCCTATCCTATCCTCTATCCTATCCTATCCTCTATCGTCTCCTGTCCTCTATCCTATCCAATCACCTATCCTATCACCTATTGTCTCCTATCGTCTATCCTATCCGTTCCCCTATCCTATAATCTATCCTATCCTATCCTCTATCCTATAATATCATCTATCCTATCCTATTCTCTATCCTATCCTATCCTCTATACTATCCTATCCTCTATCCTATCCTATCCTCTATCCTATCCTATCCTCTATCCTATCCTATCCTCTATACTATCCTATCCTCTATCCTATAATATCATCTATCCTATCCTATCCTCTATCCTATCCTATCCTCTATCCTATCCTATCCTCTATACTATCCTATCCTCTATCCTATCCTATCCTCTATCGTCTCCTGTCCTCTGTCCTATCCAATCACCTATCCTATCCTATCATATCCTCTATCGTCTCCTATCCTCTATCCTATCCAATCCCCTATCCTATCCTCTATCCGATCCTATCCTCTATCCTATCCTATCCTCAATCCTATCCTATCCTCTATCCTATCCTATCCTCTATCCTATCCTATCCTCTATCCTATCCTTTTCTCTATCCTATGCTATCCTCCATCCTATCCTATCATCTATCCTATAATATCCTCTATCCTATGCAATACCCTATCCTATACTATTCTCTATCCTAATCTCTATCCTATCCAATCCTCTATCCTATCCTATCCTCTATCCTATCCTATCCTCTATCCTATCCTATCCTCTATCCTATCCTATCCTCTATCCTATCGTATCCTCTGTCCTATCCTATCCTCTATCCTATCCTATCCTCTATCCTATCCTATCCTCTATCCTATCCTATCCTATCCTCTATCCTATCCTATCCTCTATCCTATCCTATCCTCTATCCTATCCTATCCTCTATCCTATCCTATCCTCTATCCTATCCTATCCTCTATACTATCCTATCCTCTATCCTATCCTATCCTCTATCCTATCCTATCCTCTATCGTCTCCTGTCCTCTATCCTATCCAATCACCTATCCTACCCTCTATCGTCTCCAGTCCTCTATCCTATCCAATCACCTATCCTATCCTCTATCGTCTCCTATCCTCTATCCTATAAAATCCCCTATCCATTCCCCTATCCTATCCTCTATCCTATCCTATCCTATCCTCTATCCTATCCTATCCTCTATCCTATCCTATCCTCTATCCTATCCTATCCTCTATCGTCTCCTGTCCTCTGTCCTATCCAATCACCTATCCTATCCTATCATATCCTCTATCGTCTCCTATCCTCTATCCTATCCAATCCCCTATCCTATCCTCTATCCGATCCTATCTTCTATCCTATCCTATCCTCCATCCTATCATATCCTCTATCGTCTCCTATCCTCTATCCTATCCAATCCCGTATCCTATCCTCTATCCGATCCTATCCTCTATCCTATCCTATCCTATCCTCTATCCTATAATATCATCTATCCTATCCTATTCTCTATCCTATCCTATCCTCTATGCTATCCTATCCTCTATCCTATCCTATCCTCTATCCTATAATATCATCTATCCTATACTATTCTCTATCCTATCCTATCCTCTATCATATCATATTCTCTATGGTCTCCTATCCTCTATCCTCTCCTATCCCCTATCCTATCCTCGATCCGATCCTATTCTCTATCCTATCTTATCCTCTATCCTATAATATCATCTATCCTACACTATTCTCTATCCTATCCTATCCTCTATCCTATCATATCCTCTATCGTCTCCTATTCTCTATCCTATCCTATCATCTATCCCATCCTATCCTCTATCCTCTCCTATCCTCTATACTATCCTATCTTCTATCCTATCCTCTATCATATCCTATCCTCTATCCTATCCTATCCTCTATCCTCTATCCTCTATCCTATCCTATCCTATCCTCTATCCTATCCTGTATCCTATCCTATCCTCTATCCTATCCTATCCTCTATCCTATCCTACCCTCTATCCTATCCTATCCTCTATCCTATCCTATCCTATCCTCTATCCTATCCTATCCTCTATCCTATCCTATCCTCTATCCTATCCTATCCTCTATCCTATCCTATCCTCTATCCTATCCTATCCTCTATCCTATCCTATCCTCTATCCTATCCTATCCTCTCTCCTATCCTCTATCCTCTATCCTATCCTATCCTATCCTCTATCCTATCCTCTATCCTATCCTATCCTCTATCCTATCCTATCCTCTATCGTCTCCTGTCCTCTATCCTATCCAATCACCTATCCTACCCTCTATCGTCTCCAGTCCTCTATCCTATCCAATCACCTATCCTATCCTCTATCGTCTCCTATCCTCTATCCTATAAAATCCCCTATCCATTCCCCTATCCTATCCTCTATCCTATCCTATCCTATCCTCTATCCTATCCTATCCTCTATCCTATCCTATCCTCTATCCTATCCTATCCTCTATCCTATCCTATCCTCTATCGTCTCCTGTCCTCTGTCCTATCCAATCACCTATCCTATCCTATCATATCCTCTATCGTCTCCTATCCTCTATCCTATCCAATCCCCTATCCTATCCTCTATCCGATCCTATCCTCTATCCTATCCTATCCTCCATCCTATCATATCCTCTATCGTCTCCTATCCTCTATCCTATCCAATCCCGTATCATATCCTCTATCCGATCCTATCCTCTATCCTATCCTATCCTATCCTCTATCCTATAATATCATCTATCCTATCCTATTCTCTATCCTATCCTATCCTCTATGCTATCCTATCCTCTATCCTATCCTATCCTCTATCCTATAATATCATCTATCCTATACTATTCTCTATCCTATCCTATCCTCTATCATATCATATTCTCTATGGTCTCCTATCCTCTATCCTCTCCTATCCCCTATCCTATCCTCGATCCGATCCTATTCTCTATCCTATCTTATCCTCTATCCTATAATATCATCTATCCTACACTATTCTCTATCCTATCCTATCCTCTATCCTATCATATCCTCTATCGTCTCCTATTCTCTATCCTATCCTATCATCTATCCCATCCTATCCTCTATCCTCTCCTATCCTCTATACTATCCTATCTTCTATCCTATCCTCTATCATATCCTATCCTCTATCCTATCCTATCCTCTATCCTCTATCCTATCCTATCCTCTATCCTATCCTATCCTCTATCCTATCCTCTATCCTATCCTATCCTCTATCCTATCCTATCCTCTATCCTATCCTACCCTCTATCCTATCCTATCCTCTATCCTATCCTATCCTATCCTCTATCCTATCCTATCCTCTATCCTATCCTATCCTCTATCCTATCCTATCCTCTATCGTATCCTATCCTCTATCCTATCCTATCCTCTATCCTATCCTATCCTCTCTCCTATCCTCTATCCTCTATCCTATCCTATCCTATCCTCTATCCTATCCTCTATCCTATCCTATCCTCTATCCTATCCTATCCTCTATCCTATCCTCTATCCTATCCTATCCTGTATCCCATCCCATCCTCTATCCTATCCTATCCTCTATCCTATCCTATCCTCTATCCTATCCTATCCTCAATCCTACCCTATCCTCTATCCTATCCTATCCTCTATCCTATCCTATCCTCAATCCTATCCTACCCTCTATCCTATCCTATCCTCTATCCTATCCTATCCTATCCTCTATCCTATCCTATCCTCTATCCAACCTATCCTCTATCCTATCCTATCCTCTATCCTATCCTATCCTCTATCCTATCCTATCCTCTACCCTATCCTATCCTCTATCCTATCCTATCCTCTCTCCTATCCTCTATCCTCTATCCTATCCTATCCTATCCTCTATCCTATCCTCTATCCTATCCTATCCTCTATCCTATCCTATCCTCTATCGTCTCCTGTCCTCCTTCCTATCCAATAACCTATCCTATCCTCTATCCTATCCTATCCTCTATCCTATCCTATCCTCTATCCTATCCTATCCTCTATCCTATCCTATCCTCTATCGTCTCCTGTCCTCCTTCCTATCCAATCCCCTATCCTATCCTCTATCCTATCCTATCCTGTATCCCATCCCATCCTCTATCCTATCCTATCCTCTATCCTATCCTATCCTCTATCCTATCCTATCCTCAATCCTATCCTATCCTCTATCCTATCCTATCCTCTATCCTATCCTATCCTCTATCCTACCCTATTCTCTATCCTATGCTATCCTCCATCCTATCCTATCATCTATCCTATAATATCCTCTATTCTATGCAATCCCCTATCCTATACTATTCTCTATCCTAATCTCTATCCTATCCAATCCTCTATCCTATCCTATCCTCTATCCTATCCTATCCTCTATCCTATCCTATCCTCTATCCTATCGTATCCTCTGTCCTATCCTAGCCTCTATCCTATCCTATCCTCTATCCTATCCTATCCTCTATCCTATCCTATCCTATCCTCTATCGTATCCTATCCTATCCTCTATCCTATCCTATCCTCTATCCTATCGTATCCTCTATCCTATCTTATCCTCTATCCTATCCTATCCTCTATCCTATCCTATCCTCTATCCTATCCTATCCTCTATCCTATCCTATCCTCTATCCTATCCTATCCTCTATCCGATCCTATCCTCTATCCTATCCTATCCTATCCTCTATCCTATAATATCATCTATCCTATCCTATTCTCTATCCTATCCTATCCTCTATGCTATCCTATCCTCTATCCTATCCTATCCTCTATCCTATAATATCATCTATCCTATACTATTCTCTATCCTATCCTATCCTCTATCATATCATATTCTCTATGGTCTCCTATCCTCTATCCTCTCCTATCCCCTATCCTATCCTCGATCCGATCCTATTCTCTATCCTATCTTATCCTCTATCCTATAATATCATCTATCCTACACTATTCTCTATCCTATCCTATCCTCTATCCTATCATATCCTCTATCGTCTCCTATTCTCTATCCTATCCTATCATCTATCCCATCCTATCCTCTATCCTCTCCTATCCTCTATACTATCCTATCTTCTATCCTATCCTCTATCATATCCTATCCTCTATCCTATCCTATCCTCTATCCTCTATCCTCTATCCTATCCTATCCTCTATCCTATCCTATCCTCTATCCTATCCTGTATCCTATCCTATCCTCTATCCTATCCTATCCTCTATCCTATCCTACCCTCTATCCTATCCTATCCTCTATCCTATCCTATCCTATCCTCTATCCTATCCTATCCTCTATCCTATCCTATCCTCTATCCTATCCTATCCTCTATCCTATCCTATCCTCTATCCTATCCTATCCTCTATCCTATCCTATCCTCTATCCTATCCTATCCTCTCTCCTATCCTCTATCCTCTATCCTATCCTATCCTATCCTCTATCCTATCCTCTATCCTATCCTATCCTCTATCCTATCCTATCCTCTATCCTATCCTATCCTCTATCGTCTCCTGTCCTCTATCCTATCCAATCACCTATCCTACCCTCTATCGTCTCCAGTCCTCTATCCTATCCAATCACCTATCCTATCCTCTATCGTCTCCTATCCTCTATCCTATAAAATCCCCTATCCATTCCCCTATCCTATCCTCTATCCTATCCTATCCTATCCTCTATCCTATCCTATCCTCTATCCTATCCTATCCTCTATCCTATCCTATCCTCTATCCTATCCTATCCTCTATCGTCTCCTGTCCTCTGTCCTATCCAATCACCTATCCTATCCTATCATATCCTCTATCGTCTCCTATCCTCTATCCTATCCAATCCCCTATCCTATCCTCTATCCGATCCTATCCTCTATCCTATCCTATCCTCCATCCTATCATATCCTCTATCGTCTCCTATCCTCTATCCTATCCAATCCCGTATCATATCCTCTATCCGATCCTATCCTCTATCCTATCCTATCCTATCCTCTATCCTATAATATCATCTATCCTATCCTATTCTCTATCCTATCCTATCCTCTATGCTATCCTATCCTCTATCCTATCCTATCCTCTATCCTATAATATCATCTATCCTATACTATTCTCTATCCTATCCTATCCTCTATCATATCATATTCTCTATGGTCTCCTATCCTCTATCCTCTCCTATCCCCTATCCTATCCTCGATCCGATCCTATTCTCTATCCTATCTTATCCTCTATCCTATAATATCATCTATCCTACACTATTCTCTATCCTATCCTATCCTCTATCCTATCATATCCTCTATCGTCTCCTATTCTCTATCCTATCCTATCATCTATCCCATCCTATCCTCTATCCTCTCCTATCCTCTATACTATCCTATCTTCTATCCTATCCTCTATCATATCCTATCCTCTATCCTATCCTATCCTCTATCCTCTATCCTATCCTATCCTCTATCCTATCCTATCCTCTATCCTATCCTCTATCCTATCCTATCCTCTATCCTATCCTATCCTCTATCCTATCCTACCCTCTATCCTATCCTATCCTCTATCCTATCCTATCCTATCCTCTATCCTATCCTATCCTCTATCCTATCCTATCCTCTATCCTATCCTATCCTCTATCGTATCCTATCCTCTATCCTATCCTATCCTCTATCCTATCCTATCCTCTCTCCTATCCTCTATCCTCTATCCTATCCTATCCTATCCTCTATCCTATCCTCTATCCTATCCTATCCTCTATCCTATCCTATCCTCTATCCTATCCTCTATCCTATCCTATCCTGTATCCCATCCCATCCTCTATCCTATCCTATCCTCTATCCTATCCTATCCTCTATCCTATCCTATCCTCAATCCTACCCTATCCTCTATCCTATCCTATCCTCTATCCTATCCTATCCTCAATCCTATCCTACCCTCTATCCTATCCTATCCTCTATCCTATCCTATCCTATCCTCTATCCTATCCTATCCTCTATCCAACCTATCCTCTATCCTATCCTATCCTCTATCCTATCCTATCCTCTATCCTATCCTATCCTCTACCCTATCCTATCCTCTATCCTATCCTATCCTCTCTCCTATCCTCTATCCTCTATCCTATCCTATCCTATCCTCTATCCTATCCTCTATCCTATCCTATCCTCTATCCTATCCTATCCTCTATCGTCTCCTGTCCTCCTTCCTATCCAATAACCTATCCTATCCTCTATCCTATCCTATCCTCCATCCTATCCTATCCTCTATCCTATCCTATCCTCTATCCTATCCTATCCTCTATCGTCTCCTGTCCTCCTTCCTATCCAATCCCCTATCCTATCCTCTATCCTATCCTATCCTGTATCCCATCCCATCCTCTATCCTATCCTATCCTCTATCCTATCCTATCCTCTATCCTATCCTATCCTCAATCCTATCCTATCCTCTATCCTATCCTATCCTCTATCCTATCCTATCCTCTATCCTACCCTATTCTCTATCCTATGCTATCCTCCATCCTATCCTATCATCTATCCTATAATATCCTCTATTCTATGCAATCCCCTATCCTATACTATTCTCTATCCTAATCTCTATCCTATCCAATCCTCTATCCTATCCTATCCTCTATCCTATCCTATCCTCTATCCTATCCTATCCTCTATCCTATCGTATCCTCTGTCCTATCCTAGCCTCTATCCTATCCTATCCTCTATCCTATCCTATCCTCTATCCTATCCTATCCTATCCTCTATCGTATCCTATCCTATCCTCTATCCTATCCTATCCTCTATCCTATCGTATCCTCTATCCTATCTTATCCTCTATCCTATCCTATCCTCTATCCTATCCTATCCTCTATCCTATCCTATCCTCTATCCTATCCTATCCTCTATCCTATCCTATCCTCTATCCTATCCTATCCTCTATCCTATCCTATCCTGTATCCCATCCCATCCTCTATCCTATCCTATCCTCTATCCTATCCTATCCTGTATCCTATCCTATCCTCAATCCTATCCTATCCTCTATCCTATCCTATCCTCTATCCTATCCTATCCTCTATCCTACCCTATTCTCTATCCTATGCTATCCTCCATCCTATCCTATCATCTATCCTATAATATCCTCTATTCTATGCAATCCCCTATCCTATACTATTCTCTATCCTAATCTCTATCCTATCCAATCCTCTATCCTATCCTATCCTCTATCCTATCCTATCCTCTATCCTATCCTATCCTCTATCCTATCGTATCCTCTGTCCTATCCTAGCCTCTATCCTATCCTATCCTCTATCCTATCCTATCCTCTATCCTATCCTATCCTATCCTCTATCGTATCCTATCCTATCCTCTATCCTATCCTATCCTCTATCCTGTCCTATCCTCTATCCTATCCTATCCTCTATCCTATCCTATCCTCTATCCTATCCTATCCTCTATCCTATCCTCTATCCTATCCTATCCTCTATCCTATCCTATCCTCTATCCTATCCTATCCTCTATCCTATCCTATCCTCTATCCTATCCTATTCTATCCTCCATCCTATCCTATCCTCTATTCTATCCAATCCCCTATCCTATCCAATCCCATATCCTATCCTCAACCCTATCCTATCCTCTATCCTATCCAATCCTCTATCGTATCCTCTATCCTATCCTATCCTCTATGGTATAATATCCTCTATTCTATCCAATCCTTTATCCTATCCTATCATCTATCCTATCCTATCCTCTATCCTATCATATCATCTATCCTATCCTCTATCCAATCCTATCCTCAATCCTATCCTATCCTCTATCCTATAATATCCTCTATCCCATCCTATCCTCTATCCTATACAATCCCCTATCCTATCCTCAATCCTATCCTATCCTCAATCATATCCTATCCTCTATCCTGTCCTATCCTCTATCCTATCCTATCCTCTATCCTATCCTATCCTCTATCCTATCCTATCCTCTATCCTATCCTATCCTCTATCCTATCCTATCCTCTATCCTATCCTATCCTCTCTCCTATCCTACCCTCTATCCTATCCTATCCTCTATCCTATCCTATTCTCTATCCTATGCTATCCTCCATCCTATACTATCATCTATCCTATAATATCCTCTATCCTATGCAATCCCCTATCCTATCCTCTATCCTATCCTATCCTATCCTCTATATTATCGTATCCTCTATACTATCATATCCTCTATCCTATGCTAACCTCAATCCTATCTAATCCTCTATCCTATCCTCTATCCTATTCTATCCTCTATAATATCGTATACCCTATCATATTCAATCCTCTTTCCCATAATATCATCTATCCTATCCTATGCTCTATCCTATGGAATCCTCAACACTATCCTCTATTCTATAATATCCTCTATCCTATCCTATCCTCTATCCAATCCTATTCTCTATCCTATCCTATCATCGAACCTATACTATCCTCCATCGTCTCCTACCCTCTATCCTATCCCATCCTCTATCCTATCCTATCCTCTATCCTATCCTCTATCCTATCCTATCCTCTATCCTATCCTATCCTCTATCCTATCCTATCCTCTATCCTATCCTATTCTATCCTCCATCCTATCCTATCCTCTATTCTATCCAATCCCCTATCCTATCCAATCCCATATCCTATCCTCAACCCTATCCTATCCTCTATCCTATCCAATCCTCTATCGTATCCTCTATCCTATCCTATCCTCTATGGTATAATATCCTCTATTCTATCCAATCCTTTATCCTATCCTATCATCTATCCTATCCTATCCTCTATCCTATCATATCATCTATCCTATCCTCTATCCAATCCTATCCTCAATCCTATCCTATCGTCTATCCTATAATATCCTCTATCCCATCCTATCCTCTATTCTATACAATCCCCTATCCTATCCTCAATCCTATCCTATCCTCAATCATATCCTATCCTCTATCCTGTCCTATCCTCTATCCTATCCTATCCTCTATCCTATCCTATCCTCTATCCTATCCTATCCTCTATCCTATCCTATCCTCTATCCTATCCTATCCTCTCTCCTATCCTACCCTCTATCCTATCCTATCCTCTATCCTATCCTATTCTCTATCCTATGCTATCCTCCATCCTATACTATCATCTATCCTATAATATCCTCTATCCTATGCAATCCCCTATCCTATCCTCTATCCTATCCTATCCTATCCTCTATATTATCGTATCCTCTATACTATCATATCCTCTATCCTATGCTAACCTCAATCCTATCTAATCCTCTATCCTATCCTCTATCCTATTCTATCCTCTATAATATCGTATACCCTATCATATTCAATCCTCTTTCCCATAATATCATCTATCCTATCCTATGCTCTATCCTATGGAATCCTCAACACTATCCTCTATTCTATAATATCCTCTATCCTATCCTATCCTCTATCCAATCCTATTCTCTATCCTATCCTATCATCGAACCTATACTATCCTCCATCGTCTCCTACCCTCTATCCTATCCTATCCTCTATCCTATCCTATCCTCTATCCTATCCTATCCTCTATCCTATCCTATCCTTTATCCTATCCTATCCTAACATCTATCCTATCCTATCCTCTATCCTATCCTATCCTCAATCCTATACTATCTTCTATCCTATCCTATCCTCTATCCTATCCTATCCTCTATCCTATCCTATTATCCATCCTATCCTATCCTCTATCCTATCCTATCATCTATCCTATCCGATCCTCTATCCTATCCTATCCTATCCCCTATCCTATCCTATCCTCTATCCTATCCTATCCTCTATCCTATCCTATCCTCTATCCTATCCTATCCTCTATTCTATCCTATCCTCTATCCTATCCGATCCTCTATCCTATCGTAACATCTATGTTATCATATCCTCTACCCAATACTATCCTCAATCCTATCCTATCCTCTATCCTGTAATATCCTCTATCCCATCCTATCGTCTATCCTATACAATCCCCTACCCTATCCTCTATCCTATCCTATCCTCAATCCTATCCTATCCTCAATCATATCCTATCCTCTATCCTGTTCTATCCTCTATCCTATCCTATCCTCTATCCTATCCTATCCTCTATAATATCGTATCCTCCATCCTATCCTATCCTCTATCCTATCCTCTATCCTATCCTCTATCCTATCCTCTATCCTATCCTCTATCCTATCCTCTATCCTATCCTCTATCCTATCCTCTATCCTATCCTCTATCCTATCCTCTATCCTATCCTCTATCCTATCCTCTATCCTATCCTCTATCCTATCCTATATTATCCTCTATCCTATCCTATCCACTATCCTATCCAAACCCCATATCCTATCCTCTATCCTATCCTATCCTCTAACCTATCCTATCCTTTATCCTATCCTATCCTCTATCCTATCCAATCCTCTATCGTATCCTCTATCCTATCCTATTCTCTATCCTATCCTATCCTCTATCCTATCCAATCCTCCATCCTATCCTATCCTCTATCCTATCCTGTCCTCATCCTATCCTATCGCCTATAATATCGTATCCTCTATCCTATCCTATACTCCATAATATCGTATCCTCTATCCTATCCTATCCTCTATCTTATAATATCCTCTATCCTATCCTATCCTCTATCCTATCCTATCCTCTATCCTATCCTATCCTCTATCCTATCCTATCCTCTATCCTATCCTATCCTCTATCCTATCCTATCCTCTATCCTATCCTATCCTCTATCCTATCCTATCCTCTATCCTATCCTATCCTCTATCCTATCCTATCCTCTATCCTATCCTATCCTTTTTTTTTTTTTTATCGTGAGGAAATGTTTTATACATACCCCGACTCCCTGGGGGAAGCCGGGGTTATGTGGTATTCTCCCCGGGGGGCGAGCCCCCGGGGACTACCCACTAAAACCTCACGCCCACCTAAGCTACACGGGAGGTGCCTGGATCACGCGAGTACTCAACAGGACACCTCCCAGCTAATACATGCCACCCCGGGGGAGGGGGTTAGCCTCCCCCACTGCCTACTCTATAAGACCCCGGGCGGAGGGACCCGCCCGGTGTCCCCATCTCCGGAGCCTTCGGATTGGGCTTCCCGAGGCCCAGCTCGGTCCACCCACAGCGCCCGGAGTCTTCGTGCCCCGCTCGGAGCCGGTATCCCGAAGGAACCAGCCCCGGCCGAGGCAAGAAGACGCCGCCACCGGGAGGAAGGGCCGTCGGAGGCGCGATCCGGCACGCCCCGACCCTTCCTTTCCCCAAACCCCCGACGGATCCCCCTCCCCAATCGGGGAGGGACGGACCGACACCCCCCTACACCGGGAAAATAACCCGTGGTGTCGGCCAATCACGGGGGAGCTATGCTCCCCCCGGGGGCCCGGGTCAGCTCACACCCCGGGCCCCTAAGTTCACCGCCCCCAGTTGTGGGGGCATAACAGGACGCGGGGAAACTCCCCGCGCCAGCCCCACTCCGCCCCCCACAGCCGGGGGCACACGTTGGCGCGGGGGAGACCCCCGCGCCCTCCCAGCCGTCGCCGCCCCCCTCCTGGGGGCCACACGTCGGCGCGGGGGTCGTCCCCGCGCCCACACCCTCCTCGCCGAGCCCGGGTCCCGTTCCCGGGCCCGCTCGGCGGCCTCCTTCTGGGTCATTACAACCTCACAGAAGGAGGCCACCGCTCTCCACGACCCCTCGCTGTCGACCATGTGGTCGACCACGGTCGGCAGCGAGAGGTCCCACCCGCCCACTGCGTCTCTAAGGACACGGCGCGGCTCGGCCCAGGCCTGGCACTCCTCTAAGGTGTGCCGCGCCGTGTCCACATTCTCGTCGCAGTGGTGGCACTGCGTGGTCGGCTCCCGCCCCATCCTATGCAGGTACTCTCCGAAACAACCGTCACCGGAGAGCACCTGCGTGAGGCGGAAGGTCAGCCTTCCCCGCCTCCCGCACCATATAAGAAATATGGGCAGGAGGGCCCGGACAATCGGACGTGTGGAGGGTGCCAGGAGCACCCTCCACTCCGCAAATACGTCCGCCCGGGCCTGGCGTTTCTGAGCCTCGAGCTCCTCCTCCTCCTCGCTCGTGAGTTCCACCCCCGGCGGGCGGCGAAACGAGCGGGCGATATGGTATAGTTTCGCCCGCTCCGCCGCCACCAAATGGAGTGGTGGAACCACGGCGAGGAGACCCGCCACCTCCCCAGAGATGGTGCGGTACCCCCGTATGGCCCGCAGGGCCAGCCGTCGCCGCTCTCTTTCTAAGAGGTCTTGGCTTTTCTGGCTGGCCCCGAGCGAGCGGTGCCACACGGGGGCCCCATATAGGGCAATGGACCGCACCACCTCCATATAGAGGCGGCGGACATTCAGCTCCGGCCCCCCGATATTAGGCAGCAGCCGCGCAAGGGCGGATGCCGTCCTCTCTAATCGGGGGGCGAGGAGCTCGAAGTGCTCCACGAAACGCCAGCGGCCGTCGATCACCAGGCCCAGGTATCTCATACTGGGCCCGATCTCGACGGAGGTCCCGGCGACACGAATCCGGAGGTCTTGACCTCGGGGCAGCCGCCACGGCCGAGGCGATCCATACAGCCAGATCGCCTCGGTCTTTGCGGCGGCCACGGTTAGCCCCATCCTCCGGATTCGCCCGACAACGCAGTCCAGGGCAGCCTCTGCCAGGTGCCTGGTTCTCCTCCAATCCTCCCCCTCCGCGTATACTAGGGTGTCATCTGCATAACAGATGACACCCGTACCCGGGGGGAGGACAACCCGCAGCACCGCGTCGAATGCCAGGTTCCACAGGAGCGGCCCGAGGACCGACCCCTGCGGAACCCCGCGGTGCATCTCCCTCATATGCACGATCTTGTACCGGCCGGTAAACACCACCTCTCTGCCGCGGAGGTAGTCGCCGACCACCTCCCGGAGATAGGGGGGCACCTGGAAATATTCCATCGCCCCCGCTATCTCCTTCCAGGGCAGGGAGTTGAAAGCGTTGGAGATGTCCAACGACACCGCAATCAACACCCTGCCCCGAGCGACAGCCCGTTCACGGAGGAGACGCAGGCGCTCCAAGGCGTCTATCGTGGAGCGCCCCCTCCGGAACCCGTACTGGCTGTCGCTCAGGTCGGGACCACCTCGCGACAGGTGCTCGACGAGGCGGGCAGCAATTATTCTTTCGAACAGCTTGCCCGCCTCGTCGAGTAAACATACCGGCCGGTATGCAGAGGGAGACTCTGCGGGTTTCCCCTCCTTGTGGAGGAGAACCAGGCAGGCACTTTTCCACACTGTGGGGAAGACTCCCCGGCGCAGGCTCGCGTCCATAACGCTCCTGAACGCCGGGGCGAGGACCCTTAGGGCCAAGGCCATTACACCACCGGGAACCCCATCGGGGCCGGGGGCCTTCTTGCCTCCAGCCCGGAGTTCCCGGACGGCCCGGTCAAGCTCCCACTCGGTGACCCGGAACTCATCCGACCATTCTGTGGTCGGCTCCGGGGCGCGTTCCCTCCTCACCTCTTCCCCATCGCTGCGGGGAAGAGAGGGTCTAACCTCTCCGTGACCGGGGACGCCCAGGGGCGGAGCTTCCCAAGCACCGCCTTGTATGGGCGTCCCCATGGGTCGTCACGGAGGGTGAGCAGGAGCTCTTCCCAGGCCCTGGCCTTAGCAGCGGCTATAGCACGCTTGAGGGCCACAGCCGCCGATCTGTACTCCCTGTACAGCTCGGCGACCCTCGGCTCCGCGTCACCGCCCAGAAAATGGCGGCGACGGGCGCGGGTGTACTGGCGGCGGGCTCGGCCGGCCGAACTGCGTAGTTCGGCCAGCTCCCCCGACCACCAGTATGTTGACTTTCTCGGGGGCTGAGCTCGGACCCGGGGCATCGCCACGTCGCAAATCATTTGCAACGTGTCCCGGATCCAAGTCGCCCCCTTTTGTGCCCCGCGCTCCCTGGCCGATGGCCAGGCGGAGCCGATAATTGCGGCCCTCAGTAGGTCCCCGTCTAGTCGTTTCAGCGCCCATCTGGGCGCTGACGGGGTGCCACGCCGGAGGGGCGTGTCCATCGGCGGGTCCGAGACCACTGCCACGTCCATCAGGATGTAGCAGTGGTCCGACAAAGTTTCTCCATCCCAGACCCGCCAGTTGGACACACGGCGAGAGGCGGCGGCGGTCGCGAACGATACATCCACTATCGACCAGCCGTTCCACCTCACGCACGTAGGCACGGAGCCCCGGTTTAACAACCGGAGCTCCATCCCCTCCGCCCAGTCTTCTAGGACTCCGCCTCGGGCGTTGGTCCCGGGGTTTCCCCATGTGGTGGACCTGGCATTGAAGTCCCCCAGGACCAACACCGGACCGGCTAAATGTGGGGCTATCATAAGCCCCAGCCGGTCCAGGAACCTCCCGAGTGCGGCGGAGTCATAACTGGGTGAGCTGTAGCACCCCACGACCAGAAGTCTTCCCCACTTCACCATTACCATCCCCCTGCCCCGTTCGACCACGGAGCAGGGGGGTACGGTCGCCGAATGTCGACGTGACCACACCGCCACGGAGCCGTCAGCGTCACCGAACCAGTGTGGATGGTCCGGGACGGTGTACGGCTCCGAGACGACGGCCAGGCCAACCCCCCACTCCTCCAGGCACTGGACCATCAGGTCCTGTGCCCGGCGGCAGTGGTTGAGGTTGGCCTGGAGGACCGGCTGGGGAGACCGGCGAGGCGCGTGGGCCATTATGCGGCGCCTTCAGGCCTCTCGTCCCCAACGATGGATGGGGGGGCAGGGGGATTAGTGTCCCTCGCCCCGTTCGGGTCTTCCTCCACCTCCATACTGGTTTGTTGGGAGGAGGTGGTGGGAGTGTCCTTTAATGACCTCTGGGTCCCTCTCGGCGGGCTTTTCGGCGGGTTTTGGGGAGGCGCCACACCGCCCCCCTTTTTTGCGCCCTTCTTCTCCTTCGGAGGCGGGGAGCAGGCTTTACTCCCCGCCTTGTGGTTTGCCGGCCTGCCCACCGCCGCGCAAACCACGCAGTGGGGTAGGGCCTTGCAGTCCACCGCCCGGTGGGACGCATCCCCGCAGCGGTAACAATGGCCGCTGCGGTCCTCCGCTGCAGTGCACTGCTGCCGGACGTGGCCCAGGGCTAGGCAGCGGAAGCACTGCAGCGGCCGCGCCTCCAGAACCACCACCTGGGCGGTAGACCACCCCACCCTCACTTTGCCGGCCTTTTCCAAGGCCAGCACTGCTACGGCCGGGCACTGCACCCATATCGTGCCGAGCCCGTTGGGTGGGATCTTCACCTCCCCCACCCTCACGGACTCGACGGTGCAGCCCCCGGCCTTTGCAACCGCCTCGGCCACCTCCCGGGGGGTCACGGACACATCCAGGCCCGTGAGGCGGAATTCCGCCTTCTTCACGGGCCTGGAGATCTTCACCCCCATGTCCCCCAGGACGGCGGACATCTTCGCCGCCAGGGCGTCGGCCTTGGAGCCTCCGTCGGCCCCGGGGACCTCTATAACGAGACCCCCGGTTACCGCCCTCTTCCAGTGGAGGGCCCCAATGCCAAGGGCGTCGAGGTCGACACCCTGGCGTGCCCTCCGGATCGCCTCCTCGTACGTGGTCTTTACCCCCTCGGGGACGGTCAGCGTGACCGCCGCCGCACGAGGGAGGGCTTTCACCCTGGTCGGGGCGTTCCTGCCCTTCACGGCAGAGGCCGCAGCATTCCCTCCCTTCTGGGTGGGTGCGGACTTCCCGGCTTTGGCAGCGGCCTTCGCAGCGGCTTTCTCTCGCCTGCCCACCATCCTCGCCCAGGTGTCCTCATCAGAGGCAGCCGGGGCCGGGGTGGTGGACGGGACCTGGGCCGCGGCATTCGCCCCCTTCTTCTTCTTCTTTTTCGCCTTCGCGGCCTCTCCCGCCACCGGGGCAGGGGCCGGCGTCGGCGGCGCGGGTGTCGGCAGCGCCAGAGGCATAGGAGGCGGCGGTTGGGGGGCACTACGCGTTCCCGCGGCCGGGGCAGCGGCCACGAGCGCGCGCCGGAGCTCCGCCCGCATCTCCTGACGGATCGAGCCCAACCCCGCCTCCAGCAACGCCCGCATCTGAGCCAACATGTCTGATGCGGGCGCCACTATCTCCGCTCCGACGCTAGGGGCCGGCAGGGGGGCAGCGTCCCGCAAACGCTTCATCGCCATCAGTTCCCCCCTGATGGCCTCCAGCGTTTCGCGGGTATCCCGGAGTTCCCTCTCGAGTGCCGCGCACCTCTCCCGCAGCCAGGCGCTTTCGGGGTCCATGAGGGAGGGAGGGCAGGAGTCCGATAGATGGTGTCCACCCTGGACGCCCCTGAGGACTAGCTCCTGTACCGCCGCCTCTATATCCTCATGGTTGTCCCGGAACCCTTTGAGGAATGTCCCCTTCAGGTTCCGGCTCCGTTCCGCCATATCCCGGTTGTCGCGGGACCGCTCAACAATTAGAGACGCCAGCTCTCCGGGGAGAAGGCTTCTTATCTCCGGGCGTGGTTTCTGGGAGGTCTCTTCAAGGCGCCCCCGCTTGTCGACCGGCGTCGGCGAGACCTTCGCCGAATCCAGCGGTCGCTTTCTGCTCCCGCTGCTGACCCCCGAGCGGACCGACGCCCGGTCATCCTCCTGATCGGGCACCGGGGTACCCCTCCCAGGCCGGGGCCTGGGATCCCGGGGAACCGGTGCCGGAGGCGGCATCAGATTCACCCGGGCCGGTGGTGGTCCCCTCACCAATGGCACTGCCACCACAGCTCCCCCCTCAACCACTTCCGGGTGTGGTTCCCCCTCCTTAACCTCCTCATTTTTGTTTATTAAAAAAGCATCCATAAAGATCCCACGAATATGGCGGGAAACAAGGTCCACCCGGGCAGAGCCCCCACTACCCGGGTAAGGCTAGATACGCACTGGAGGCGCCAGGTATCCAGTGGTTGTTGGTGCGCTCGCGACTGGTGTACCCCACCAGCCACGCCCTGTTACCAGGGCGTACCCTCTCGCCGCGCACCGAAGCTTAGGGTTGGGGATTTTTATAGAGGTTATCATCCTCGCGGCCCGGCCGGTTAAGGCAAGACCACCGTTCCGGTAAAACATGACCACCGGTTTACGGCCAGGGCCCTGCGGCGACCTCCCCGGTCGTTATCGCAGGACCCATTCCGCAGTTTTTCATCCCTCCGTGTGAACCTTACCGGCAAGGGAGGCCCTGCCAGGATCCGAAGATCCCGCCGGCATCGCCTCACACATCATTAGGACTACTTCCCGCGGAATACCCCTCGCTCCGTTAGCAACACACAACTGTGTGTGTTCCCAGGGACCACCACGAGGAGGTGGAGCGTAGAGGATTTTAGGGATATGACCGCCACCACTGTGGAATACCTAGTAGTGGATCCGAGTCTCCACTACTAAGCCCATATCCCCTCGGTCCCCATCCTATCCTATCCTCTATCCTATTCTATCCTCTATCCTATCCTATCCTATACTCTATCCTATCCTATCCTCTATCCTATCCTATCCGCTACCCTATCCTATCCTCTATCCTATCCTATCATTGATCCTATTCTATCCTCTATCATATCCTATCCTCTATCCTATCCAATCCCATATCCGAGGATAGGATAGGGTAGAGGATAGGATAGGATAGATGGTAGGAATGGATAGTCGATAGGATAGGATAGAGGATGTAATAGGGATAGAGGTCAGGATAGGATTGAGGATGGGATAGAATGGTGGATGGGATATGAAGGAGGATAGGATAGGATAGAGGATAGGATAGAATGCAGGATGGGATAGGATATAGGGTAGAGGATAGGAAAGGATAGACGATAGGATAGGATAGAGGATAGAATAGGATACAGGATAGGATTGCATAGAGGATAGGATGGGATAGAGGATAGGATATCATAGATGGTAGGATACGATAGAGGATAGGATAGGATAGAGGATAGGATAGGATAGAGGATAGTATAGGATAGAGAAAAGGATAGGTTAGAGGACAGGATAGTATAGTGGATAGTATAGGATGGATGATAGGATAGAGGATAGGAAAGAGGATTGGATAGGATAGAGGATCATATTGGATAGAGGATAGGGTAGGATAGAGTACAGGACAGGATAGAGAAAAGGATAGGTTAGAGGACAGGATAGGATAGTGGATAGTATAGGATGGATGATAGGATAGAGGACAGGATAGAGGATTGGACAGGACAGAGGATATTATAGGATAGAGGATAGAATAGGATAGATGATATTATAGGATTGAGGATAGGATATGATAGAGTATACGATATTATAAAAGATAGGATAGGATAGAGGATAGGATAGAGAATAGGAACCGATAGATGATAGGATAGGATAGAGGAAAGGACAGGATAGGGGATGGGATAGGATAGACGATAGGATATAATTGAAGATACGATATTATAGAGGATAGGATAGGATAGAGGATAGGATAGGATAGAGGATAGGATAAGATAGAGGATATGATAGGATAGAGGATAGGATAGGTAAGAGGATGGGATAGGGTAGAGGATAGGATAGGATAGAGGATAGGATAGACTATAGGATAGAGGATAGGATAGGATAGAGGATAGGATAGGGGATTTGATAGGATAGAGTATAGGATAGGATAGAAGATAGGATAGCACAGAGGATAGGATAGGATAGAGGATATGATAGAATAGAGGATAGGATAGGATAGAGGATTGGATAGAGGATAGGATAGGATAGAGGATATTATAGGATAGAGGATAGGACATGATAGAGTATACGATATTATAGAGGGTAGGATAGGATAGAGCATAGGATAGGGGATTGGATAGGATAGGGTAGAGGATAGGATAGAGGATAGGATAGAGGTTAGGATAGGATAGAGGACAGGATAGGATAGAGCATAGGATAGGGGATTGGATAGGATAGGATAGAGGATACTCTAGTTTAGAGGATAGGATAGAGGATAGGATAGAGGATAGGATAGGATAGAGGACAGGATAGGATAGAGCATAGGATAGGATAGAGGATAGGATAGGATAGAGGATAGGATATTATAGAGGATAGGATAGACGATAGGATAGGATAGAGGATAGGATAGGGTAGAGGATAGGATAGGATAGAGGATAGGATATTATAGAGGATAGCATAGACGATAGGATAGGATAGAGGATAGGATAGGATAGAATATAGCATAGAATAGAGGATAGGATAGGATAGAGGATTGGATAGAGGATAGGATAGGATAGAGGATATTATAGGATAGAGGATATGATAGGATAGAGGATAGGATAGGATAGAGGATTGGATAGGATAGAGGATAGATGATAGGATAGGATAGAGCATTGGATAGGATACGGGATAGGATTTGATAGGATAGAGGATAGGATAGGATAGAAGATAGAATAGGATAGAGGATAGGATAGGATAGAGGATAGGATAGGATAGAGGATAGGATAGGATAGAGGATAGGATAGGATAGAGGATAGGATAGACGATAGGATGGGATAGAGGATAGGATAGGATAGAGGATAGGATAGGGGATTTGATAGGATAGAGGATAGGATAGGATAGAGGATTGGATAGGATACAGGATAGGATAGGATAGAGGATAGGATAGGGGATTTGATAGGATAGAGGATAGGATAGGATAGAAGATAGGACAGGATAGAGGATAGGATAGGATAGGATAGAGGATAGGATAGGATAGAGGATTGGATAGGATACAGGATAGGATAGGATAGAGAATAGGATAGGGGATTTGATAGGATAGAGGATATTATAGGATAGAGGATAGGATAGGATAGAGGATAGGATAGGATAGATGATATTATAGGATAGAGGATAGGATAGGATAGAAGATAGAATAGGATAGAGGATAGGATAGGATAGAGGATAGGATAGGATAGAGGATAGGATAGGATAGAGGATAGGATAGGATAGAGGATAGGATAGACGATAGGATGGGATAGAGGATAGGATAGGATAGAGGATAGGATAGGGGATTTGATAGGATAGAGGATAGGATAGGATAGAGGATTGGATAGGATACAGGATAGGATAGGATAGAGGATAGGATAGGGGATTTGATAGGATAGAGGATAGGATAGGATAGAAGATAGGACAGGATAGAGGATAGGATAGGATAGGATAGAGGATAGGATAGGATAGAGGATTGGATAGGATACAGGATAGGATAGGATAGAGAATAGGATAGGGGATTTGATAGGATAGAGGATATTATAGGATAGAGGATAGGATAGGATAGAGGATAGGATAGGATAGAGGATAGGATAGGATAGATGATATTATAGGATAGAGGATAGGATAGGATAGAGGATAGGATAGGATAGAGGATAGGATAGGATAGAGTTTAGGATAGGATAGAGGATAGGATAGGATAGAGAATAGGATAGGATAGAGAATAGGAGACGATAGGGGATATGATAGGATAGAGGATAGGATAGGATAGAGGATAGGATAGGATAGAGAATAGTGTAGGATAGATGATATTATAGGATAGAGGATAAGATAGGATAGAGGATAGGATCGGATCGAGGATAGGATAGGGGATAGGAGAGGATAGAGGATAGAATAGGATAGAGGATAGGATAGGATAGAGGATAGGATAGGGTAGAGGATAGGATAGTATAGAGGATAGGATAGGATAGAGAATAGCGTAGGATAGATGATATTATAGGATAGAGAATAGGATAGGATAGATGATATTATAGGATAGAGGATAGGATAGGATAGAGGATAGGATAGGGGAATGGATAGGATAGACGATAGGAGACAAAAGGGGATAGGATAGGTGATTGGATAGGATAGAGGACAGGAGACGATAGAGGATAGGATAGGATAGAGGATAGGATAGGATAGAGGATAGGATAGGATAGATGATATTATAGGATAGAGGATAGGATAGGATAGAGGATAGGATAGGGGATTGGATAGGATAGGATAGAGGATAGGATAGGGGAATGGATAGGGGATTTTATAGGATAGAGGATAGGAGACGATAGAGGATAGGATAGGTGATTGGATAGGATAGAGGACTGGGGACGATAGAGGGTAGGATAGGTGATTGGATAGGATAGAGGACAGGAGACGATAGAGGATCGGATAGGATAGAGGATAGGATAGGATAGTATAGAGGATAGGATAGGATAGAGGATAGAATAGGATAGAGGATAGGATAGGATAGAGGATAGGATAGGATAGAGGATAGGATAGTATAGAGGATAGGATAGGATAGAGAATAGGGTAGGATAGATGATATTATAGGATAGAGAATAGGATAGGATAGATGATATTATAGGATAGAGGATAGGATAGGATAGAGGATAGGATCGGATAGAGGATATGATACGGGATTGGATAGGATAGAGGACAGGAGACGATAGAGGATATGATAGGATGGATGATAGGATAGGATAGAGGATAGGATCGGATTGAGGATAGGATATGGGATTGGATAGGATAGAGGATAGGAGACGATAGAGGATATGATAGGATAGAGGATAGGATAGGATAGGTAATTGGATAGGACAGAGGACAGGAGACGATAGAGGATAGGATAGGATAGAGGATAGGATAGGATAGAGGATAGGATAGTATAGAGGATAGGATAGGATAGAGGATAGGATAGGATAGAGGATAGGATAGGATAGAGGATAGGAGACGATAGAGGATAGGATAGGTGATTGGATAGGATAGAGGACTGGAGACGATAGAGGGTAGGATAGGTGATTGGATAGGATAGAGGACAGGAGATGATAGGATAGGATAGGATAGAGGATAGGATAGGATAGAGGATAGGATAGGATAGAGGATAGGATAGGATAGAGGATAGGATAGGATAGATGATATAATAGGATAGAGGATAGGATAGGATAGAGGATAGGATATTATAGAGGATAGGATAATATAGAGGATAGGATAGGATAGAGGATAGGATAGAGGGTAGGATAGGATAGAGCATAGGATAGGATAGAGGATAGGATAGGATAGAGGATAGAGGATAGGATAGGATAGAGGATAGGATATGATAGAGGATAGGATAGGAGATAGGATAGTATAGAGGGCAGGAGAGGATAGAGGATAGGATGGGATAGATGATAGGATAGGATAGAGGATAGGAGACGATAGAGGATAGGATAATATAGAGGATAGAATAGGATAGAGGATAGGATAGGATAGAGGATTGGATAGGATAGAGGATAGGATAGTATAGAGGATAGGATAGGATAGAGAATAGGGTAGGATAGATGATATTATAGGATAGAGAATAGGATAGGATAGATGATATTATAGGATAGATAATAGGATAGGATAGAGGATAGGATAGGGGAATGGATAGGATAGACGATAGGAGACAATAGGGGATAGGATAGGTGATTGGATAGGATAGAGGACAGGAGACGATAGAGGATAGGATAGGATAGAGGATAGGATAGGATAGATGATATTATAGGATAGAGGATAGGATAGGATAGAGGATAGGATAGGATAGAGGTGTTACGTATGGAGACGTTTCTCCACGTTCATTTCGATTAGAAGTTCTAATCTCTTTTTCTGAGAACGAAAAGCGTCCCAACAGGCCCCTTGTTTAATGATTGTACTCCGGCTGGACGCAACTGGCACGAAGCATGGTTCAGTAACAGCACCGTACGATTTCCTAAATTGGAAATCTTCAAAACATCCCCTTCTGGAATGTTTTGTCAAGACAGTCTTTGATAGGAAACATCCTGGCTAACCCTTCGTTTTACCCCTATAAACAAAAGATCCAGCTGCAAACCTTAAATTCACTTGAAACGACAAATACGAGTACGCGACCGTAAAATAAAACAGATTCATTCCCCTCTCATTTTTAGGGTATATAAACCCATGAATTTTCATCCTCTTCGGTTCAGTCGAGAAGCGGTTCAGTAGAGATTCAGAAGTGATTCGGTCGCGGTATAGTAATCGTGCAGTCACGTCGCGCTACACGCGTAAGAGTCAGTTCTAGTGAGATCGGGTAAAAGTCCCTTTCGAATCAAACGTAACCTTATAGAATCCGTTAGTTCGTGTATATTCTATTTGGCTTTCAACAATCGCTCTCCGACCCCGCATTGCCAGTGCGTCAACACCGTGCATCACTAGGTAACAATTTCTCTAATTGTACACTTACCACATTCACTCGCGACACAGACAATTACACTTGTAACTATTCCAATTCAGAATAAATTGTCTTGTTTATTAACTCGCGTAATCTACAACCCTTAATTATTGCCTAATATCCCAATCTAATAATTGAACGTTCCCACATGATACAATCTTACCGCTCGGATTGTATCAATTAAATTATATATAAGTTACGAGGCTTACTAATCCTAATTCAAATCAACAAAGATTCCAATATTAACTAATAATAGAAACCATATTCAAGGAGTAATAACCCCCTCGTCGGCCTCTCGCGTTGTTCGCAGCCCTGGCTCGTAACAGAGGATAGGATATTATAGAGGATAGGATAATATAGAGGATAGGATAGGATAGAGGATAGGATAGAGGATAGGATAGGATAGAGCATAGGATAGGATAGAGGATAGGATAGGATAGAGGATAGAGGATAGGATAGGATAGAGGATAGGATATGATAGAGGGTAGGATAGAAGATAGGATAGTATAGAGGATAGGAGAGGATAGAGGATAGGATGGGATAGATGATAGGATAGGATAGAGGATAGGAGACGATAGAGGATAGGATAATATAGAGGATAGAATAGGATAGAGGATAGGATAGGATAGAGGATAGGATAGGATAGAGGATAGAGGATAGGATAGGATAGAGGATAGGATATGATAGAGGATAGGATAGGATAGAGTTTAGGATAGGATAGAGGATAGGATAGGATAGAGAATAGGATAGGATAGATGATATTATAGGATAGAGAATAGGATAGGATAGACGATAGGATCGGATAGAGGTTATGATACGGGATTGGATAGGATAGAGGATAGGAGACGATAGAGGATATGATAGGATAGAGGATAGGATAGGATAGAGGATAGGATAGGATAGATGATATTATAGGATAGAGGATAGGATAGGATAGAGGATAGGATAGGATAGAGAATAGGAGACGATAGAGGATATGATAGGATAGAGGATAGGATAGGATAGAGGATAGGATAGGATAGAGGATAGGATAGGATAGAGGATAGGATAGGATAGAGAATAGTGTAGGATAGATGATATTATAGGATAGAGGATAAGATAGGATAGAGGATAGGATCGGATCGAGGATAGGATAGGGGATAGGAGAGGATAGAGGATAGGAGACCATAGAGAATATGATATGATAGAGGATAGGATAGGATAGAGAATAGTATAGGATAGATGATATTATAGGATAGAGGATAGGATAGTATAGAGGATAGGATAGGATAGAGGATAGGATAGGATAGAGGATAGGATAGGATAGAGGATAGGATAGGATAGATGATATTATAGGATAGAGGATAGGATAGGATAGAGGATAGGATCGGATAGAGGATAGGATAGGGGATTGGATAGGATAGGATAGAGGATAGGATAGGATAGGATAGAGTATAGGATAGGATAGAGGATAGGATAGGGGAATGGATAGGGGATTTTATAGGATAGAGGATAGGAGACGATAGAGGATAGGATAGGTGATTGGATAGGATAGAGGACTGGAGACGATAGAGGGTAGGATAGGTGATTGGATAGGGTAGAGGACAGGAGACGATAGAGGATAGGATAGGATAGAGGATAGGATAGGATAGAGGATAGGATAGGATAGAGGATAGGATAGTATAGAGGATAGGATAGGATAGAGGATAGGATAGGATAGAGGATAGGATAGTATAGAGGATAGGATAGGATAGAGGATAGGTTAGGATAGAGGATAGGATAGGATAGAGAATAGTGTAGGATTGATGATATTATAGGATAGAGGATAAGATAGAATAGAGGATAGGATCGGATCGAGGATAGGATAGGGGATAGGATAGGATAGAGGATAGGAGACGATAGAGAATATGATATGATAGAGGATAGGATAGGATAGAGAATAGGATAGGATAGATGATATTATAGGATAGAGGATAGGATAGGATAGAGGATAGGATAGGATAGAGGATAGGATGGGATAGAGGATAGGACAGGGGAATGGATAGGATAGAGGATAGGAGACGATAGAGGTTAGGATAGGTGATTGGATAGGATAGATGATAGGAGACGATAGAGGATAGGATAGGATAGAGGATAGGATAGGATAGAGGATAGGATAGAATAGAGAATAGTGTAGGATAGATGATATTATACGATAGAGGATAAGATAGGATAGAGAATAGGGTAGAATAGATGATATTATAGGATAGAGGATAGGATAGGATAGAGGATAGGAACGGATAGAGGATAGGATCGGATAGATGATATTATAGGATAGAGGATAGAATAGGATAGAGGATAGGATAGGATAGGATAGAGGATATTATAGCATAGAGGATAGGATAGGATAGAGGATAGGATAGGATAGAGGATAGGATAGGATAGAGAAGAGGATAGGATAGATGATATTATAGGATAGAGGATAGGATAGGATAGAGGATAGGATGGGATAGAGGATAGGATAGGATAGGTGATTGGATAGGACAGAGGACAGGAGACGATAGTTGATAGGATAGGATAGAGGATAGGATAGGGGATTGGATAGGGGATTGGATAGGATAGGATAGAGGATAGGATAGGATAGGATAGAGGATAGGATAGGATAGAGGATAGGATCGGATAGAGGATATGATACGGGATTGGATAGGATAGAGGACAGGAGACGATAGAGGATATGATAGGATGGAGGATAGGATAGGATAGAGGATAGGATCGGATAGAGGATAGGATCGGATAGAGGATAGGATACGGGATTGGATAGGATAGAGGATAGGAGACGATAGAGGATATGATAGGATAGAGGATAGGATAGGATAGGTGATTGGATAGGACAGAGGACAGGAGACGATAGAGGATAGGATAGGATAGAGTATAGGATAGGATAGTGGATAGGATAGGATAGAGGATAGGATAGGATAGAGGATAGGATAGGATAGAGGATAGGATAGGATAGAGAAGAGGATAGGATAGATGATATTATAGGATAGAGGATAGGATAGGATAGTGGATAGGATAGGATAGAGGATAGTGGATAGGATAGGATAGAGGATAGGATAGGATAGAGGATAGGATAGGATAGAGAAGAGGATAGGATAGATGATATTATAGGATAGAGGATAGGATAGGATAGAGGATAGGATGGGATAGAGGATAGGATAGGATAGGTGATTGGATAGGACAGAGGACAGGAGACGATAGTTGATAGGATAGGATAGAGGATAGGATAGGGGATTGGATAGGGGATTGGATAGGATAGGATAGAGGATAGGATAGGATAGGATAGAGGATAGGATAGGATAGAGGATAGGATCGGATAGAGGATATGATACGGGATTGGATAGGATAGAGGACAGGAGACGATAGAGGATATGATAGGATGGAGGATAGGATAGGATAGAGGATAGGATCGGATAGAGGATAGGATCGGATAGAGGATAGGATACGGGATTGGATAGGATAGAGGATAGGAGACGATAGAGGATATGATAGGATAGAGGATAGGATAGGATAGGTGATTGGATAGGACAGAGGACAGGAGACGATAGAGGATAGGATAGGATAGAGTATAGGATAGGATAGTGGATAGGATAGTATAGAGGATAGGATAGGATAGAGGATAGGATAGGATAGAGGATAGGATAGGATAGAGGATAGGATAGGATAGATGATATTATAGGATAGAGGATAGGATAGGATAGAGGATAGGATCGGATAGAGGATAGGATAGGGGATTGGATAGGATAGGATAGAGGATAGGATAGGATAGGATAGAGGATAGGATAGGATAGAGGATAGGATAGGGGAATAGATAGGGGATTTTATAGGATAGAGGATAGGATAGGTGATTGGATAGGATAGAGGACAGGAAACGATAGAGGATAGGATAGGATAGAGGATAGGATAGTATAGAGGATAGGATAGGATAGAGGATAGGATAGGATAGAGGATAGGATAGGATAGAGGATAGGATAGGATAGAGGATAGGATAGTATAGAGGATAGGATAGGATAGAGGATAGGTTAGGTTAGAGGATAGGATAGGATAGAGAATAGTGTAGGATTGATGATATTATAGGATAGAGGATAAGATAGGATAGAGGATAGGATCGGATCGAGGATAGGATAGGGGATAGGATAGGATAGAGGATAGGAGACGATAGAGAATATGATATGATAGAGGATAGGATAGGATAGAGAATAGGATAGGATAGATGATATTATAGGATAGATGATAGGATAGGATAGAGGATAGGATAGGATAGAGGATAGGATAGGATAGAGGATAGGATCGGATAGAGGATAGGACAGGGGAATGGATAGGATAGAGGATAGGAGACGATAGAGGTTAGGATAGGTGATTGGATAGGATAGAGGACAGGAGACGATAGAGGATAGGATAGGATAGAGGATAGGATAGGATAGAGGATAGGATAGGATAGAGGATAGGATAGGATAGAGGATAGGATAGGATAGAGGATAGGATAGGATAGAGGATAGGATAGGATAGAGGATAGGATAGGATAGAGGATAGGATAGGATAGAGGATAGGATAGGATAGAGGATAGGATAGGATAGAGAATAGTGTAGGATAGATGATATTATACGATAGAGGATAAGATAGGATAGAGAATAGGGTAGAATAGATGATATTATAGGATAGAGGATGGGATAGGATAGAGGATAGGAACGGATAGAGGATAGGATCGGATAGATGATATTATAGGATAGAGGATAGGATAGGATAGAGGATAGGATAGGATAGAGGATAGGATAGGATAGAGGATAGGATAGGATAGAGGATAGGATAGGATAGAGGATAGGATAGGATAGAGGATAGGATAGGATAGAGGATAGGATAGGATAGAGAAGAGGATAGGATAGATGATATTATAGGATAGAGGATAGGATAGGATAGTGGATAGGATAGGATAGAGGATAGTGGATAGGATAGGATAGAGGATAGGATAGGATAGAGGATAGGATAGGATAGAGGATAGGATAGGATAGTGGATAGGATAGGATAGAGGATAGGATAGGATAGAGGATAGGATAGGATAGAGGATAGGATAGGATAGAGGATAGGATAGGATAGAGGATAGGATAGGATAGTGGATAGGATAGGATAGAGGATAGGATAGGATAGAGGATAGGATAGGATGAGGATAGGATAGGATAGAGGATAGGATAGGATAGAGGATAGGATAGGGTAGAGGATAGGATAGGATAGAGGATAGGATAGGATAGAGGATAGGATAGGATAGAGGATAGGATTGGATAGAGGATAGGATAGGATGGAGGATAGGATAGGGGATTGGATAGGATAGGATAGAGGATAGGATTGGATAGAGGATAGGATAGGATGGAGGATAGGATAGGGGATTGGATAGGATAGAGGATAGGAGACGATAGAGGATAGGATAGGGGATTGGATAGGAAGGAGGACAGGAGACGATAGAGGATAGGATAGGATAGAGGATAGGATAGGATAGAGGATAGGATAGGGTAGAGGATAGGATAGGATAGAGGATAGGATAGGATAGAGGATAGGATAGGATAGAGGATAGGATAGGATAGAGGATAGGATAGGATAGAGGATAGGATAGGATAGAGGATAGGATAGGATAGAGGATCGGATAGGATAGAGGATAGGATAGGATAGAGGATATGATAGTATAGAGGATTATCTATTATCTATAGAATAATCGGAATAGATAATCCCTATCCTATTTAGATTTTCCCTTTCTTCCCTTTCGTAGGACAGCAGTCGGAGTTGTTGTCCGGAATCCTTTCAATATATACATACGAGAAAAAGGGTCTTGGGGGATGAAAAACGGCGAAGCAGGGTGGCAGAGAGGAAGGCGACCACTCAGCCGACGAAGTTATACGGCTGTCCGAGTGGCGAGGACAAAGGGACCATTTTATTATCGGGTGCCGACGAGGCTTGCCTCGCCTTGCCTCGCCTTGCCTCGCCTCGGCGAAATTTGGCCGAAACCGACGCGCTGCAATAATATTTTCCCGTGTCCCGTCCGTTATGTTCGCCCGCTAATTTATGTCGCGCTGCACTTAACGGTTCCCCGTTGGCTATCTTAACTGTCAGCTTCCTGCTTTCGGGAATACAACGCGATCGGCGCCGCTCGGCGCCTCTCCTCTCGTGTCGCTTTATCATCGAATTATGCGGCCCCCGTATCTCATTTTTCGGGCCAGGCCAACGCGATGGAGACATTAAAGGCAGGTGATGCGACACGTTCGCTTCTCCCCGTGTATTTTTAACTCTCGATTAAGCTCTCGGTCCTCGGGCTTGCAACGGTGGACCGGTCGACGCCGACTTTCGGCGGAAACGTTCTTATCTGGTACAACGAAACCGCGATTCGGAACCCCGATACGCGAATGCTGGGTCCTTCTGACCCGTCCCTTCAAAATTCTCACCTGACCGCACCGGAGAACAATTCTTTTTAACATTTACCTAACAATATTTTCAGCAATTGTACCGTACCAAAAGGAAACATTTTTCTTTTGCATTCTGATCTGCAACGAAATTGGATGACGTTACTGTAAGTGAATTGTTACAAGTTAAATTGCTGATGAAAAATCCGCTAAAATGTCTTTAACCATGCGTTTTTAAAAATTATGTCATAATCGCTAGTACTAAGTCCTGGAACCACCGCATCCGTCAAAATGACGGATTTAAAATTCTTTATTTTACAAATATTGATCTTGAGATTTTATTCCACTTGCTTTCTTTCAAATCCGAAATTATTGCGGTTTTATGTGCTCGCACGATCACAGATCAATTTATGTTTGAGGCATAGAAATATGCATTGAAACCATAAAGTGCAACACCGAATATCACAGAAAAATTTTGCTTATCGACGTCAGAGTTAAACAAATGTTCTGGGTCGATCTGCTATGCGTTCGAGGCTCTTTTCCCGACTGTTTCATAACATTTTGTAAAATTGTTGTATATTTTCTGCCTGCGCGTTACGCCTGGACAGTGAATACGGGGCGAGTCGAACAATAAGCGAGTTGACAGAACGAACGCGCGTTTATCCGCGACGAAAACGCCACGGGGGTGCGGAAGGAGGGGCGGTAGGTGGAAAAATGAAAATTTACCACGGCTCGTAACCGACCGCTGTAGAAACGAAATTCCGCACAACCGTCGAGCGTGTTGAACACAGTCGGTATTACGGCCGTTTTATTCCGCTAATGCCCCGTGCTCTGTCCGTCTACTCGCGCTTTTATTCATGAACACGCGAGGAGATATGCCCGCCGCGCCGCGCCGTGCCCGCCGCTCGCTGAAATCTCTTGTCCGCCTGGCAACGAGCAGCGTTCGCGTTAACGAGTGGCCAACTGAAAATAATTTGCAGTCGATAATCTTGTGTCGCGACGACTAGGCTACAACCTGCGATCGTCTTGCTGTTCCCCAAAAATTCTTCTAACTTTCAATTAATCATTCCTTAAGGGCCCGGGATAGTCACGTGACTTTTTAATTAATAATTTCCATTCACAGCCTTCAGACACAGACTTAAGATCCGTCTTGGCCTTGATCCGACGGGTCTTAATAAGTCTGTGACTAAACCTGTCACATTTTTTGCTTTGTATTATCGATATTATGAATTTTGACGCCAGAAACGTGCTTCAAGTTTTTCGCTGTATTTCGCTGAGAATCATGACAAAATACAACTCAATTTGTAGCTTTAGATATTTTCATTCAGAGTTCAGAAAACTCATCCAATGGCATAAAAATGCTTGCATTCCACGACATGCACATCGTCAAATTTTGGCCTACTTCTAACAATTATATTACCCAATATCTGCATTATCTCGGCAGCTCCTAACCAGCGCGCAGTAGATTGAACCTTCCTCTTTCGAATGAGCCCTTTACCAGCGACAAAATATTCTTCTGTAAGGACGAAAAGTTGATGCACGTAAAACCATTTTTCGCCTATTTTTGTCGGTAACGTGGTCACTCTACCTTATCGCGAATCTACGAAGACCGGGCCCATAATGAAGCGAAACGGAATCTTAAGTGGATTATTATTCAGTTTTTAACATGTACTAATGTCAACGACCATATCTCACTGAAAAAACCGATTCTCGTCCGATCATCGAAGTTAAACAGTGTTGAGCGTGGTTAGTACTTGGATGGGTGACCGCCTGGGAATACCGCGTGTTGTTGGCACACTTTTTTTTTATTTTTCATTCATTCTTATCTTTTAAAACGGTAGATGCCATTGCATAGTTCTTTTCATCTCGTTTTCAAAAATTAAAAAATAGCACAGATTTTGACCAGGCTTTTGTCGCTGCTCGCCGTGGCATCGTTTGGGAGGAAAGAATCGAGGGGGTTGCAGGGGGGTGTATTCGTGGGGCGTGAGTCGCGTACACACCGCAGCACCCTAATGCCGGCTGCTTACGAGTTGATTTATTTATCGGAGTGGCAATACCACGACGAATCCACCCTAAGAGCACGCCAGATTACCGGGGAGCCGGTGTGTATCTTTCTCGCGGACCTCTATGGACGCATAATAGACACGCGTGATAGAGGAGAGAACGACTCCTTGTGTCCCGTCGAGGAGAATCGACGCCGTGGTGTGCCGGGCCCATAATGCACCCCGAGAAGTGACGAATGCGCAAGCATCGCCGTGTCCCGGCGAGGGTGAAGCATTCTGTTAATATTTGCTTATGCGAGCGCGACACGTATACTTTCCTTGTTGGCGGACGGTTAGTTGCTGGCCCATCGCCTGTTATTCTCAGTTTCGGGACGGTTATGAATTCTTTCGGGGTTCCCGATGATGTCTAGAATAATATGCCAGTGTTGCTTCTGTTGTATACGTACTGTCTTCTGTACAACTTTGGCGGTTGTATTGAGCTTGCAGCGCAGAGTTGTCCAATCAGATTTTCATACTTACATTTCTTCACAATTCTCTTTAAAATTTTGAAATATCTATACGTATGAAATCGAAAAAATATTCGTCAGCTATTTCATTGAAAAACAAAATGTTACTGACCGGTAGTCTGCATCTTTATGCAAAATAAAAATTGTGCAGGTCGTTTGTAAAGAATGGAAGTTAAATAAAAGTCTATTTTCTCTGGTTCGTTGGAAGCAGCTCGGTTCGGTGAGAATTCGCAGCTCTTTATCCATCAAAAAAATGGCGAAAGACTAACGAAAACGGTGCGGGGACGCGCAAAAGTGGACAGAGGCGAGTCGGCGCGATCCCCGGGGGTGCTGGGGTGGGTGCGCACAATGGGCATGAAATCCGAAAAAGGGGGAGGCTGCAGATAATTGGCCGGAGCGTTTGCAGAGCGTCAAATCGCGAGGTCAATCCGCTCGCACGGCAATCTCACCCTCCTCGATCCCGCTGCAACCCCTCCGGCCGCTGCCACCCCCACGATGCGAACACGCGGGGATGAAAATCTAGGTCGAATGCCGGGAAATATGGACGGCTACTCGGTCATTCGCGATCCTCCGAGTGTACACGTGCTATTTTCTGTTGCCGGAAATCCCTTTTCTTCTTGGTTCATCCCTGGCAATTTCTATTCTTTTACTTGTAAGATCAGTCTGGAGGATAGTTGGCGAAGAGAGATGTTCGAAGAACCCTAGGTCGGGAAATTTAATAATTTCATAGTCTCTTAGTTATCAAGGTTGATCTTTTTATTAGACCTCATACAACTATCCAATAAATTAGCTATTAGAATATTCTTATTATTCTGCATAAAAATCTACTTAGCACTCGAATGGTGACTGTAAGGCGAAACTAAAAATTGCTGTATCATTACTGAAAATATTGATCACGTTATTAAATTTGTTTGTATTCAGTAAATTACTAAACATTTCAGTATTGTACGAGTAAATTGCACCATTTTCGTATGTGTACAATAAAAAAGATATATAGAAAGGAAATATTCTAGGTCTGAAGAAATGTTTCGTTTCGGAGTTAAAATAGCTTCGAGTGCAAAGGGTTAGTAATCACTCAAATATTCTCATCGGCAATCTCATTGACGATTTCGGAATGGAACAGATTCTTCCGGGGGGAGTACAATGTTCGGTATCGGGAAAGAATGGAAAAAGCGAGGGCAGGATATTCTCGGTCGAAAGATTTGTTACACACGGCAAAGAAAGGTTCGGCGACGGTTCAAGCAGAATAATCCCCGTCACCGGGCGTCTAGCGTCGTCGACAAGGGTGGAAAAACTGGATAACCCCGGTGGAAGCTGCTCGGCTAAGATGATGAATCTAGCGCGGAAGCACTTATGACATACGACTCGGAAAAGCTTGGTAGGGTGACTCGTCGCACCCTGCAGCTTTGTTTTCCGCATCACTGGTGCCGCCCCTGCTCGGATTACCCGGGGTGATCAGCTATGAAATTAACTCGCTCGCCGTCTCTCCAACCCCCTTCTGCCACCCCGTCCGCCCCTGGCTCGGCGAATTTTACATTCTTCGGGCCGATTAATCGGGCGACCTTGCTCGGAATTAAGATCGCGACCTCCCCGGTGAACTTCAATTAAAGAAAGAGACGTTACTGTAGGGGGTTCAGCCTGGAATTGGCGAACCGATGCTTCGTTTGGATTTAAAGATAAAGGGCGGATTCGAAATTGCCCGCTTCGACTTGTGTCCAATCAGCAGTTTACAATGAAGTATTTACCTTAAGCGTATGCTTTCGAGGGATTATTAGGTCTGCTGCGAAATCTGCCGAGCAGAATTTGATGCATTTCTAAAATTTAAAGAATTCCAAATTTTAAAATGTCCATTTTGCATAAAAATCCGCAGTCTAATGAGCACATGTCAGTGGAGTCGCTATTAAAAATCGATAGCAAACCCGTTTACAACTCTGGAGAAACGCAGGAACACCGAGCCTCGGGTTCCCTCGGCCGTCCGCGTCTCGTATAAAATATTTCCAGCGTGCGCAAGTGGCAACGGATTAACGGTACAGCTAATTGAGCGACAAGAGGACACAATGGCGGCGCGATTCGTGCCCGTTGACGCGTGAGAAGAGGCTGGACCGTGTGTATTCAGATCGTTCCGTAAAATCGGCCGGATCGCAGCAGCTGCCCTTTCCCCGCCGCGTATTATGCGAATGCCATCTGCATCTTTTTTCGTGCGGAACGCATGAATGCGGAATCGAAGCGTCCGCGAGGGTTACGCGGGGAGGTCGCTACTAGCCTACGTGACACCGGCATCAAAAAGTTTTCACGATGGCGGCCGGGGGCTCAGGTGCGGAACACGCGAGGAGAATGTCGTTTCCCCGAGATCGTCGCGCAATTTGGCGAACTTCTTCGGAATCTCTTCCCCGCGCTCTCACCTGACCCTAGCAGCCGCTCCACGGCCAATCCTGGACGAACTTTTCCAAGCTGGATACGCTGGAAAGCCAATTTTGCGGTCCCCGGGAAGCTGAAAACTTTCGAACCGCCATTTTTTGAGGATCTACCCGGATCCCCGGAATTGATCTGCGCTAGGAACCTGGAAATAATAAAGAGCACCCGGCGGGATCTTCCTCGGATCGGCGACCCTTTTTTTTTATTTTTTTTTTTATCGTGAGGAAATGTTTTATACATACCCCGACTCCCTGGGGGAAGCCGGGGTTATGTGGGATTCTCTCCGGGGGGCGGAGCCCCCGGAGACTACCCACTAAAACCTGACGCCCACCTAAGCTACACGGGAGGTGCGTGGATCACGCGAGTACTCAACAGGACACCTCCCAGCTATCATCATGCCCCGGGGGAGGGGTTAACCTCCCCCACTGCCTACGCTATAAGACCCCGGGCGGAGGTACCCGCCCGGTGTGCCCATCCCTGGAGCCTTCGGATTGGGTTTCCCGAGTCCCAGCTCGGTCCACCCACAGCTCCCGGAGTCTTCGTGCCCCGCTCGGAGCCGGTATCCCGAGGGAACCAGCCCCGGCCGAGGCAAGAAGACGCCGCCACCGGAAGGAAGGGCCGTCGGAGGCGTGATCCGGCACGCCCCGACCCTTCCTCACCCAGTACCCCCCACGGATCCCCCTCCCCATTCGGGGAGGGACGGACCGACACCCCCCCAAACCGGGAAACTAACCCGGGGGGTGTCGGCCTATCACGGGGGGAGCTGTGCTCCCCCCCGGAGGCCCGGGTCAGCTCACGCCCCGGGCCCCCAAGTTCGCCGCCCCCAATGGTGGGGGCGTAACAGGGCGCGGGGGAACGCCCCGCGCCAACCCCACTCCGCCCCCCACAACCGGGGGCACACGTTGGCGCGGGGGAGACCCCCGCGCCCTCCCTACCCTCTCCGCCCCCCTCCGGGGGGGCACTCGGATCGGCGACCCTCAAAGCGGGCTAAGGATGCCGAGAAATGTTCTGCTAAAATATGGGGATAACGACGCGATATAATATCCTTCATTGCTGCCCCGGAAGTTCAAACATCCTGGGCGTTCCATTTGTTTCACGGTTTGCCAAACGATTCTTTCAGAACAGTCGCGATTTGCTGAACGATTCTTTCAGAAGAGTCGCGATTTACTGGGTTCACGAGGATTAGGGGAACTGTTGCAATTTCGAAATTGGAATATAATCTGAAAATAATGCAACACCTTCGAATTGAATGTAGACCCTCCCATTTTAATACTGTAATCAAACGTACAGATGCCATCTGAAGTAATCCTACGGGAAAAAATGGTAAAAGTGCTAGGATATTACTAAAAAAATTATCCAAACGCATCTCCAGATCCATTTTAATACTGAAGCTCAAGCAGACATCGAGCAAACGTACGAACTCACGAAGAAGATTTTTCTTCTCGCTTAGGGGAGCCTGTTCCCTTTATCAACGCCATTCTAGGACGTAGCAGCGCGTCGATTACGGTCTCGAAGCACACGCAGGCTGCACACCTCGTTCCCCGTCCCTAAATAACATAGTCAGAGCGTTAGGTGCGCGCGTAGGCTTGCGTAAGCGGAGTTTTTGCGCGACGCGGCCGTAGAACCGGGGGAGATAGGTTACTTACGACGCAGGTAAGTAGCGATGTAAGTGGTTGTAGACAACCGGGGCCCGGCGTCATAAGCAGCAGCCGCTGCCTAATGAAACTACAAATCTCGCCGCCCTTTAGGCACCACCTGTTCTCAGCGCGGCGAACACATCCGCTCCCGCAACAACGCGCTTGCATGTGACACGCTGCTTATGAGCGTCGGGGATTATTTCTCGGGCTGTTCCGCACCCCGACAACGCACCCACGTCTTCGCGAACGGCTTCGTTCGCGACAACCCGCGACCAATTGGTCGGCGGAGCCGAAATTTCGTTGCACGGGCCGGTGTCGTCGACACGCGAGCACGAAATTCCCCCGGGAATTTGTTCAGCTTTGCTCGTACCCTGCGTGGAAGTTCTATGACAGTACCCTCCGGTGGATATTTTATGTTTAGATAGTTTATTTAAATTTTGTGAAACATTGGAATATTGCTTTTCGAAACCCAGGTTACGGTTCTTGTTCGTTCAAGAACTCGGATTCTAGCTGTGAGAAGGTATGACCAGTTTCGGTTTCGGAATAATGCGATCCCTCATAATCATATATAATCCGATATTTCATATTTAGATGGTTCATTTAAGTTTTGTGAAACATTGGAAATATTGCTTTTCGAGACCCAGGTCACGGTTCTTGTTCGTTCAAGAACTCCGCGTTAGCTGTGAGAAGGTATGACCAGTTTCGGTTTCGGAATAATGCGATCCCGCATAATCATATATAATCCGATATTTCATATTTAGATGGTTTATTTAAATTTTGTGAAACATTGGAAATATTGCTCTTCAAGACCCAGGTCACGGTTCTTGTACGTTCAAGAACTCCGCGTTAGCTGTGAGAAGGTATGGCCAGTTTCGGTTTCGGAATAATGCGATCCCGCGACGTCGAAGAGGCTGAAGAAGAGCAGAAGGAAGAAGGGACCGGGGGAGCTGGACGTATCCCTCGGCGGATCTCCGGGGATACGGGAAAGGGTCCCGTCATCCCGGGGCCTCCTCGATCATCCCGTACGTCGGCTGTATAAATATCTCCTTCCTGCCTATAAAAGATACCCGTAATTACGATGCCTTCGGCCAGAAACACGTCCGACACTTCTCCCCGGTCTCGTCGAGTCAATCAGTCCCGTTAAAATAGGGGGTGGGTTGAGGAGGGGTGCGCGACGAGCACCGGGGGTTGCTTTTCGCCTATCCCGAGAGCGTTTCGAGTGTCCCGGTTGCGTCACAAGGTCGGATCCGCGGATCAGACACCGAGGCACGTTCCCCCCCGTGAAAGAGGACGAGCAGGGGGGGAAAAGGAGAACCCGCGCGTAGAAAGGAATCGAAGGAATAACGATCCCTGCGAACGGTTTGAAAGGACCGTGACGCGGTCGGAGCCGTTGTAACGCGCGTGTCCTTCGGGTCCCGACGCTGGGACACACGGATTAACGGCGTGACGATGTTCCTTGCTTGGAGATCTGAGTTGTTGCGGACGCCGTCGGGCTCCCGTCGAATCGAATGGGCATTATCTCGATGACGTGGACCATTCGGCTCTGCGCGAGCACCACCATTCGGCTGTGTAAATATTGATTTTGAAGAGCCCCGGAGGAGCCTCTGATTTTGTTGGATACCAGCCGAGTCTTTCGGAGACTCTGCGGCGAATCTAGACTCGAGTGCTCCTTGTCGATTTATTTAGTTTTTTGCCAAGTGTTGCTGTAAGATTGTCGATTTTCTGTCGACCAAGTTGTGCTTTTGTTTCGTCAACAGGCCGCGGATTGTTTGATCTCGAGAATCCTGGAACTTCGAACGATCTCAGGTCGATAGATAACGAAATCTCGATTTTTTGAAACACGTCGCGGATAAACAGTTTCAAGCTGCACGGTCGTCGCAGACTTGAATACCATTGTTCAAGGGTTAGGCCCGAGTTAGGTCAGCACGGATCCCGTGTCCCATTGTGATCAGACGTGTAGCAATCGCCTGTTCGACCGTCAGAATCCTTGTGGCGCCTCGTTACGCTGCTCGATCGATTCATCCTCGCGGAGTAGCGACGTATTGTGCGTTTAAGCAAACAAGTCGAGAAACATTCTCGCCGTCGAATTCCGTTGAATGGCTGCTTAATTTACCGGACAGGGCCGGCATCGTGGTGTCCGTAGGCCCTGGGTGTATTCAAGCCATCATCCTCCGTCTTCTGCTTCGCGCAGCGTACAATTGAACTCTTCTGGGTAGCTCCTCCGAGGTTTGATCATCAGCCGTGGATGTTGTGAAGACGTAAGCGATTGGATATACTTCTTTAACTATGGTTTGCTTTGATCTGGCTTCTCAATGCCTTTATCCGGTTGCTTCTGCTAGATTATTAGTTGTGTTGAGTCTAGCAGGTTAACTTCTGTTGTCTATGTTGGCTCATCGATATTCTTGCGAGCTTTGTGAAAACATAACTCAGCTTTTCGAAGTCTTCACTAACAGTAAATAAATAAATAATAAAGTCTAAATACTCTAAGAGTCTAGTGCCTAAGATAATCGCTAAATAATTATCCGAATAAGCACCGTTTTCCTTTTTGAAACCCCGATTTCTCAGATTTCTAAATTTTTATTTGCTGAAGTATGTAAGATAGTGAAGCAGTCTAGCGCCAGGATTTAACAACAAGGTCTAACACGCCTATCGCACAAGATGGCACAGCATTCCGTCGAGTTCTGGCCCGTTGGCCGCTGAAGAAGCCGCGTCCGTTCTTCCGTGAATATCCTCAGACGTTGATTAAAGCGAAGTCGGGTTTAATGGAGAAGGATGCGAGTATGAATGAATGAGAATTTAATGTCCGTGGAATTTAATACATTCTGTTATTGCGCTTTTAAAAGAATATATAGTCGGAATGTTCCATCTTAATCCATTAATGGGTGCATCCTGGAAAATACTCTGCCCCGAGGAAAGCCACTTTTCTTCGTTACAGCGCGCCGTTCTTGATTCATGGCGCGTGACGTTGATACCAATTATAATCACTATACCTCTGTTACGCTGGCAAGACATTCTACCGTACATTGGTTATCGTGCTGTTAACCTTCGCGCAGCAAGTAGTAGATACAACTATATTACTTCGCAATAATCTGGACAATAATTGTATCGCGTTCGGACGTTTCATAATTTTCCGAGATTATACGCTTTGACATTGTTTTTCGGGGATCAACAAAATTTACAAATCTTCCGGAAGGTACAGTGAAGTCATTAAAAACGAAATTTGTGCGGCACACTTATTTAGATCGCGCACAAACAAATTCTGAAAGACGCGGAAGTCGCGCGACGCTGTTCGAGACCGATTTTCGAATTTCCCGAATAAATCGGAGAGAGCCGATTTTCGAAAATCGTGAAACTGCCGCTGTAGGTCCGAATCGCCTGCGGGAATGGGAATCGGCGGCGTTTCGATTCTCGCGCGAGTCGTTCGATGTCTCTGAAACGCGTTCCCGGCCGCGTATCTCGTAAACAACCGGTTCGATGCGTCGGACAATAATAATTATTCGCGAATGATCGTGCCGGTATCGGGCGGGGCCCCCTCGTCTCTCCGTTCGCCGCCAGGCCAGGCCCTCTCTCTATTTCCCTCTGTTCTTTCTCTGTTCCTCTTTTTGCGCGTTGGATCGTTGAAAAGGGTTGTGTAGGCGTGCATACATCCCGCGCGTAGCTGTTCGGCTGCGGTTTTACGTGGCCGCAGGGCTCTCTATCGGAAGCGGCGCCGTTGTAAAACAATTATACGGTGTCGTCGGCCGCGCCAATCGATATATCATCAATTCCATTGTCATTGCCGGGCAATCCGGCGTGTCATGATTATTGTTTGCAGCCCGCGTGTACAATGAAACCGGCCGGCCGCCCATCGTTCCACCCCCTCCAGCCCCCTCCCCACTCGTTCCCCGCGGAAAACCGTACCGGCGCGGGGGTGGATTTCGTTTTCGGGGGGTGGAAACGACGGGGCGCGTGGCGAGCGGCTGATAAACTGCGCCCATTATCAACCGACGATTTCGTACTTTTCACGAGCACGCTCTCGATCCGCGCTCCGGCTACCCGTTATTCTCTCGCACCCCGCCCCCCGCGTTTTACTCACTGTCCGACCCTTTTTCTCTATTATCTCGCGCGCGCCCTTTGTTTCGATTATTAAATGAAAGTTTTTTCAAACCTCCTGACGAGATGTTGATTAGAGGCGTTTTCGCCAGTGGTCATTGTGCTCGCGGACTTTGAGCGAGCTCCGAGCGCCCTTTGTCCACTGAAAGTAGCTGTTTTATACATGTGCACCCCCTTGGATTGAATTTAGTTTGTTGCAGTTTGAATGAAATTTTTATCGTTAGTATTGGAAAGATCGTTTTGTCTGCGAAATATTGCATGGTGCGGATTCAGAAGTAATATAATTTACAACGAATATTTTTTCTGGTTTATCGAAGCCGTAGACAAGACATCGAAATCACAATTTCTGGAGTTAAGTGAGCATGAGCAGGCCGGGTCGCTTGATGATCCACGAAGAGTAAAAGGGTTACAGAATCGACGAATTCGGAACGCTAATGGAACGGCTAGGATTTTTCTGCACACGAAGTCTGCAGGAAATCTGCATTCGTTCTCAGGCGGGCACAATTAAAATATTCATTTCTGCGTAACATAACTCCGCCATTACCGTTCGAATCGCAACAGGAAGCCGGGGAGGCATCTTATCTGAACAGGAAACGCGGTTCCCCGGTAACATTGACCAGCCAATTACTTCTCTCGTGCTTCTGCAGTTCGAAAACTTCGCAACAATCCTTTCACCTCTTTCGCCTATCGAACCGACAAGTTCCATCGAGAGAAAGAGAGAGAGAGAGAGAGAGAGAGAGAGAGAGAGAGACAGAGAGAGAGAGAGAGAGAGAGAGAGAGACAGAGAGAGAGAGAGAGACCAGGATCTTCGGAGGCTCTTGCAAATCGATTTCTCGGTGCCGCGCGATAGGGAAGCAAATATCCGGGGCATTAATATGCATTGATATCGGTCGCCGGTCTATCAACCGGAGTCACGAGAGCTTCTAGAGCTGTCGAAAGCCTCTGGTCACCGGCGTTCGAAATTTGAAGAGTTCTCGGCTCTGTTATCGAGTCGGTTCGGGTTCCTGCGGACCGTACGACCGTCGGAGTAAGTGGTCGAAGAACGCGGCGTGAATATAAATCAATAGCAGAGGCGGGAATGGAGCAAGCTTGTTTTAATACTTCATCCCGCGGAAAGACGAGGTCGGGAACGAGGAGAATAAATGCGCGAACGGTGGGTGTGGCAGGGCCCGAGAAAAAGCCGATGGATCGTAAAATGATTAATTGGATGAGTTCCGGGACGAGCGAAGGGAGAGAGAGAGAGAAAGGAGGAGAGCAGAACGAGAGAGGATCGAGCGCGAGTTTTCTGTTCTGTTTGTCGGAGGGTAGTAAAAGTCTGTTTGCACCGTTTCGAAATGGACTGGCCGGGGAATGATCCGCAGACGACCGCGCCGCTTTTAAGACGCTTAATTCAATCGGCCGAGGACTGGACGACGACGTCCCGGAGCGATCCCGATGGATCCAGAGTCCTGAACACACGTCGTAAAAACGTTAACGCGACTCCTAGCCGACGCTGAGATCGTAAATGACTCATAACGCTGGCGGGAAGTGTCCTTTCAACGGGATAAATCGCGATCTGCGACGAAAACGCCGACTTTTATCCCGTGACGACAGTCGACGGTGATGTATAATACTATACAAATGCGTGTTCGCAGAAAGAATTTGCGCTTTGTGTACAGGACGGTTCTTGCGAGGTGACGACTTCATGTTACTCGTAAATTATTCACCGTACAAAGAAATGTTCCCAACAATAGTCGTATAGCCTCATACTTTAAACTATTATTCTGTTTGGAATATTTGTCTCTACAGCGAATAATTTATGAGCATTTACGAGTACTTCTGCGGATCTTTATGCAAAATAAAAACTTTCAATTTCGACGATCTGGAGTAAAATAATCGTTGATCTCACTTTTCACTTCAAATATGAAAGTAATAGGTGAAGTCCACCTGTTAATGAACACTGCCGTTAACACGTTCCCGGTTCACGCGCGGATCGGTAGGTCCAGAACAATTTTTCCGATCGAACCGCTCGAAAGAAGCATGATTTATTTCCCCGGGACTGGTTGCCGCCTAGTATAAATCAGTCTGCCCTCAATTTGCCCACATTGACTCATCGTTCTTGCGTCGGGAAGATGCTCCCCATCGCGTCACGCGCGTTTAAATTCTTAGGAGACAGGTTCGAGGTGAACAAGAGGACAAGCAATGACGGGCAGAGTCTCCAGGAATTCCAGGCTCGCGGAGACGCGACGTCTTCGGCGAAGCCGAAGAGAACGAGGCAGGAGGGAAGAGACTTCTTCGCGAGTAACGACGAGATCCGTGGGTCCTCTTTATCACGTCTTGGCTCGGCTCGTCTTCTATACGTTGTCTTCTTCGTCGTCGGCGACGTTCGCCCACGACCGACGAGAGACGCGGAACATCAAATATTCAAGGTTCCGCCGATGGGCGTCAGCCACGCCTGTCACACCTCGCGTTACACAGGTTTCCATCCCCCTGGCTGCCAGCCATTTAGCTGATTTAGCGACTGCGAGAGTGGAACACCCTCCACTTTTCCGGCTCTCAGCGTGTCCCGCGTGCCGTGACACGCGAATCGAATTTGTCAAAGACGCCGTCTCTCTGCCTACTTATGCCGCCGATGCTTTCCAGTCGACACCCCCGAACCCCCTAACCCCCTTCTGGCTCTGTTCCGGCTCTCGATAGCACTTCACGGGGCCCGTCTTACACCACCCTCCCCCGAACCCCCGTCCACCCCCTCATCCTCAAATCCGAAGAATAAAGCAGCTGTCGACTTCGTCGCGCAGAATTCTCGCTGAGACGAAGCTCCATTTTTTGGAAACAGACTTCTATTATCAGTTAATACCATACTGAAACATCCCCAAAATTTTGAGGTTACTATAAAATCATCAATTGACACAAGCGGTTTTGATACCTTCATTTTGCTAAGAATGTTATGTCTAGTCCTCCAAGATTTCTGGTATTATGTCTTTGGGTGTATACTGTAAAAGAGATGGCTAAAAATTTGGATAGATACATTTTCGTTATTTTTATAAAATAATGTAATGAATAGGCACATTTAGTGCCCCGTAAACCTCGTATTAAAAGAGAGGCGCGGCAATGTAAAGTGGTTAATTCGCCATGGGAATCAGTATTCCGTTCAGAGTTTCCGTTCGCGGAATCGCGGTGCTCGAAGAAAGCGCAAGGATAAGGACTGCAGCTGCAACCGGCGCCGTCTGCAGTCGCGTTTTGCAGCGGAACATCGGAAAGTAAGAGCGATACAAGCTCCGTCGAGCGGTTATCAACTTCAGTCGGTCGCCGGACACGCGTGTCCTCGCGATCCAAGAGACTTTGCGTGTCCGATGCTAATGAACTTCCCTCCGTGTGTCCCACTTTGCATCCGTCAGCGGGATGGTGACCAGCGTCCCGACGAGTGCACGCTGTCGCGATGCATTCCTGCGGAGGCGACACTCCCGTAGGACCCTTTGATCCCCGTTTCGCCAAATTCGGCGACCTTGACGCGCCTCGCGAACATACTTCGTTCAATTCGTACTAGGTACTCGAGTGTGCAGCGAGCATACCTCGCTTTCGAAGATTCTGCGAGTTCAAACGATTCCGCCGACGGTAGGGAATTTTGCTGAAGATCACCGATTTTGTCGATCACTGTAGATTCTGTTCGAATACGAAGTTCACGGCTAATTAAGATAGCGCCACCTGCCGCTCGCGTTTATTCTCTACATGTACCGGAATTACGACACGTGTGTGTCCAGCGATCTTAATCTCGAATGTTAAATATATTATGCACTTGCGAAGCAGTATCGAAGGCATCGTATCTCTCCGACAGATTTAAAGATTGGAGTCTCTTCAAAATTGATGAACAATTTTTCGGTCACCGTTTCGTTGAACTTTGAACGAAAGGTCTCCCGTTGTCGAAATAAATGTTTGAAGGGAGAATGTGTCTCCGCTTTCTTATTATTCCACATGGTGCAGGAGCGTTTTTCAGGAGAAATAACTGATGACTCTGAAAGTAGAGGTTCCACGCTTTGAAACGAGCCGAAAATTATTGTCGCATAATTCTCTGTCACGAAGTTATAACAGTTTAACGAATATTTTCCTTGGGGGACCTAGATTATGCATCAAAGTCTTAAATAATGGGAAAAATGAAAACTGTGTAGACGATCTTTTGCTACGTATGTAATCAAATGAAACATTTGCAACCCCGAGAAATTAGATGTACCGATGTCCTCAATACGTGGTCTTCAAATTGTTAGTCGAAATTCTTATTCGTCTTCAAACCGTCGAATACATGGAAATGTAGTGCTCCTTTAATTTTGGCACGTCGTTTCTCGTCGATTACGCTATCAATCGTACTTCGCGAATCGTACAGAAGGAGCAATAACCATCGTCATCGAACGATCATAATCCTCGCGGAGTCCGTGCCTAGCTGCCGTCAATCCGACCAGAAGCGTCTCGCGTCCGAGAGAAGAGGAAGACAAGCCTAGAAAAACAGCGTCCGAAGTTGTAGAACAGCTCGTCGTTCCCACAAACATACCGGCTCGGCCGGTATAAAAGACCGGGACAAGCTTCTTACCGATCGACAGCTATGAGGGACGCGGTATTACTCAATCCGCTCGATGAACTTGAATGTAAACAGGCGATACGTAGCGACAGGTGTGAGAGACGCTGCCGCTCGGTGGAGACGATTTTCAGGTACCGAACCCGGGGCGCCTGTCTCCGATTCTGGCGAAGCCGGGAACTGGCTCGATCGCTCGTCGAACGTCGACGTTCATCCGATTATATCGGTCGCCGACCGAGAAATCCTTTGAACGTTAATCTCCCCTGTTAAGTCGTCCCGCGGACAGGCACCTAACGAACGAGCGTCGCACGACGATCGCGAGATCGCGAGATCGACGTGGATCCACGCCGCAGGACTCTCGCGTGCAATCCTCCGCAAGGGACCGCGATTAAAGGTATTTAGAAGGGACGGACAGATAGACGGACTTCGTTCAGCCTCGACGACACGGCGATGCGAGCCCTACGAGTGTTCGCTGCCCGAATAATGGCCTCGCTCGGTATTCAGAATTTTACGGCTATCGGAGATTACACTCATCCAATTATTCCAGTTAACCGTCGTGACTGGGTGGTTTTCGTCGCAATGCACACGGACGGTGCCGATTCTCTTCATCTCTGTATTCTTTAAGGACCTCGTGATTGAATCACGTTTTTCGATGTGTCCGAGTTCTCATTTTGTGGAAGATTTTAGTTTCAGGTATGTGTTGTGCAATTGAATGGAAGCCTCGAGTAAGAGTCTCCGTTATATGTATATGTATAATGCAACGTGGACAATTGTTAGTGATGTACCTGTTACTGCTTTTCGACAGTGTTCCTGTTTCCTGTATTGAAAGCGAAATTGTTTGAAGGCTCCAAAAATGGTACGCAATATTTCTACGAACATGATGGATCAGCAAAAGTTTTTTGAACTATTTATCAGGAACTTTAAAACATGGATCACGTTGAACGATCGTGTTGGACCACTCGTTTGTTGATCACGCCGTGCACAGTTCAGCTGCATAAAATCGGCAGGCCATCTATAACTCTGACAAGCACTATAATATTGACCTCCGGCGAAATTGACTCGATCGAGGCCCTAACAGCACGCATCAACCGGAACCGTCTCCTCTGCTGGATCAGCATACATATTTGTATGCACTTGCGCTGCGCGGGTGAAAACGAGTTCTAAACGATGGGTAATTTGAGAAGAGACTGATCCGACGAGCCAACGGTGCCACCCCCGTCGCACTGCCTTATAGCGTAGAAAGGAGTATTATACGCGGGACTCCGCGTACATAAAAGGGGGCGAGAGGGTCTACGTAAGTAATATAGGGGTGCTCGCGACCCTTCCGCACAAGGGTTGTATTCTAAGAGGGCATGAATTTGGTCGAGCCTCTGACCCCCTCCTCACCCTCGTTCTCTCTCTCTCTCTCTCTCTCTCTCTCTCTATCTGTCTTTTCTTGGTCTCTGTTCAACCACCAGGCAGTTTCGCGTTGCATAAGTAACACCGCCGAACCCCTCGACCCCTCGACAGTAAACCGTGCTTATTTGCCCGGGCAGAATTCGGCCTGAAAATAGGCGCACGACCATTTGTCGAGCGCACGTCACTTGTTCCGCTGAAAAATGTCTACGGGGCCAGGACAACCACTGTCGACGCTGCTCCGATTAGAATAGGACACCGCCGATCCAATGAAACGACCATATTCAACCCCTGAAACGGAATGCCACTCTGTAATGCAATTTCGAGTCATCAACCCCTTGCCTCGCTATCCAATTTCTGGAATCTGCTTTAGAAAAATTGGAAAGGGAAAAACATAAAATAAAAGGTACTGTAACTTTTTTGTTAAATAAAGTTATTGCAAGAATTAGCGAAGCAAGATTGTAAACTGGATCGCAGCACTGACGTTACATCAGTCTAATAGATCAGATTCCCAACGGTTAATTAAAAATCCCGAAGACTAAGAGCACTCATTTGTTAATCTGTTAGTCGCTAGCATACTCCTCCCGTTAGATCCACCCCCGTCCATTAAGATTACTGTGATCGTCGAGGTAACGGAATGCTACGTAGCTAGGAATGTTAATAGCGACCCGAAGACGGTAAATTCGCAACCAGCTTTTTACAGCGCGCAGAATGTCGCTAATTGGAGTACACCTGTTAGACGGAACGGCTAATTTAAATTCCGCGGGAAAACTCTGGCAAGGAATCTCGCGAGAAGGAAGCGGTAAACGGAGAGGAGAGGAGAGGAGAGTGGGAGAGAGTGAGAGGAACTGGCTCGCCCGTGAAACAGGAAAATTTCATCGATGAATAAGGAGTCGACGAGGTTGTAGAGGCCCCCGGCGATTAGGCGTTTTTAGACGGGGATAATGAGGAAGGATCGTCCCGGTTCGACAAGCGTCGTCTTACGACCCGAGCGACGCGAAACGCGGACATTCTACTTGAGTGGATCAGGAGTTACGACAGGGTATAAACCAACTATTAACACGAACTGCAAATTAGCATCGGTCCAGGAAACTAAGGTCGGTCCGTGGACACCTGGGAGGTTCAAACAATTTCGGACTGGCAAGGAAAAAAGTTTGAAGACTGCGAAGGAAGGGAAAATCAAAAAGCTATTCTATTTTGAAAGTAGAAATGATTTTTGGGGAGTTCTCAAAATTGATGTGCCATAGACAATTTGGGGGACCCAAACAATTTTTAATAAAATGTATGACTACCGAGAGATCGAAGGAAAAATCATTAAAACCATAATTTCTAAAGTTACAGAGTGCTGTTGCCAAGAGAAGTTCGCCAACTTGAAAAATAAATGGCTGCAATTTGAAAGAATAGAGAAGACCATAAGAACTGAAGAGACACATTAATTTCGACCTATTAAAATTCCTAAGAGAGGAAATACCATGTCCTATGTTCCTCTCCTGTTTGTCGTAATAAATAATTTTTAGTTTGCAGATGAGTGCTGATGAAACTGCTACGCTTGGTTGAAATTGCATTATAAAATTTCATATTGCGGATGCGCTTTTTACGTGGGTGGATAAGTCCTGAGGATGTTCGAAGGCCATCAAGATGCGTCCCTGCAAAAAGTCCCAGGCCTGAAAATTTCAGTCAGGCCGTTGGGAGCAAGCGGGGTGAACGTATGATAATTCTCGGCGACGAAATATAAAACCGATCGTCCGGCGGGAATACCAAATGAACTGCCGTAATTACGGTACGCGGTTACGATCCATCGAACTGACGTCGAACCAGCGTCCCAGGCGTTAAGTAAGCCTCGCGCGCCATATTTCCTTGCGTGTCGGGGTAATTGCGTCCCGCAAGAAGCTCGATCAATTTCTAAGACACTCGTTGGCCCGATGGGTATTCCGAATGGAGAGTTCCCAGGCTACGGGAGGCGAGCAAAAATCGAAATCCGTTTTACAGTCCGGTGAACTTCAATTCCATTCAATTCGAATTCATTTTTGATTATTTTGTCTTTCTCCGAGGCTGTAAGCCGTCGAAGCATTACCTGCCCTTCTTTTTTACAATTTCATTTGGTATTTTACAAAGACTATAAGACATTGCAATAAACTTTTATTCTTTTAAATTGCTAAATCGAGTTACAATTTCTTTCTGAAAAAATTACCTGACAGAAATAACTGTTTACATTAGTAGCAACCCTTTCGAGGGTCCCGGGAAATTAACCAGGACATCGTAAAAAAGAGCAACGTTTAAATAAAACAATTACGAGCTACTCTCTAAAATGTACCATTTCAAACGCGTAAACAATTTTTAACCAAACTCTTGCAGTTTCCGAGAAAGAAATTCCCAAAGATCACTTTCTCCCGACCTTCTGATTAAACACGACCCCTTGAAGGAGTAGTTACAGCTGTAGACCGATTACCAGCGACACCATAATCGCTTGCACCGATGTTCGAACAAAAGGGGGCACGTATCATGGGGGTCGGTGGTGAAGGGGGTTAGTTGCGTGCGGATCCCCGGACGAACTAGACCGACGATCGGTATATGTAATAACTATTAATTAACAGGCGTCCGCGACGTTATCTTTCCGTCACTGGGGCAACGCAGTGGAAGGGGGAGGGAGAGGGGGTGGCGAGGCGTGCCCCTCGGGCTAAATGGGAACGTCACGGTGCCCGTGTAAGTGGCTTGTCTAACATTTTGATTAACACGTCTCTGCCAGAAAGAGCGAAGCCTCGCGGATCGCAAAATCCGACCTGACTCGCCCCAGCCCTCCCCCCGCCCCCCGTTCTACCCCCTGGTTCCCCTAGGTTTTATTGTGCGTACGGACGTAGGTTGGTATTAGCTTGTCAAGTCGAAGGCAGACTGTCACTCAGAAAGCTGAAAGACTGTCTGACTGTCAGGAGGTGGGTCCCGTGGATCGATCTGTTAAAAACATGTTTACACGCTACCACCACGGTCTTTTCACCTCCGCGTCCGCTCCCATCCCCTTTCTATCCTTGTTCGCCACCTCCTCCCGTGCTCTCACCTTTTCTTTTTTCGTCCTCTTCTTCTCGACACCCGTGTTTCACGGATCCGTCCGTCGTCGTCTAGCTGCGTACGAAATTGGACGGGCAGCTCCGTCGACTATTTGCTCTTTGAAACGAGCAACGGGGAATTAACCATAGCCTACCTCGAGTGGGCTCGATCCCTCGGACGTTAGGTGCGAATGCAACGGGGGTCCGTGAAATTCGGGGCTTCGAGGCGCCTCTACCTCGCCCTGTCATGGGAATGTTCCTACCCGAATACATGGTTTTTGTTACGCCTTGTGAAAATGATTGGGACACATTTATTCAATATCAGCAGAATTCGGTAATTTCTTTTATAAAGGGTGTCCCAAACAGGACTGACATTTTAAATTGCGCGCCATTTTTTTTTGTGGCGAACATAGAGTACTGATCTTTGACAACTGGCATTAGGATTGAGGTTTAGTCACGGAGAATTACACGATCCAGCAACGCATTGAAATTGTGAAAATTCGCTACAAAAGTGGTGAAAACTTTGCAAAGACGGTTCGAAAAGTCTGCACGGCTTTTGGACATCGTAACGCACCATCTCGCAAAATCATTTTCAGCGTTGAGCGATGCATTTGGGGGACCGAAAATCCACAAGTAATTCAACAGCTTCCCATGCATCCACCACGAGTCACTGTATGGTGCGGATTTGGGGTTGGAGGAGTGATTGTTTATGGAGTTAATTCAACTGTATGGACTTGGAAGACGTATTCTTCCAACAGGATGCCACACTGCGAAACAATGCAGTTACTGCAGACGAATTTTCCTGGTCGTGTTACCTCGCGCCGCGGTGATGCGAATTGGCCAGCAAGATCGATTTGCCGCCATTAGACGGCGTCTCCTCAAAGGCGTAAAAGAATTCGTGTTTCCTCTTGAACGATCGGTACAGAACTAAAGGCAAAACAAATTCTTTGCAAATAATAGATTACTTATGGGTACCCCTAATATTTATCCAGGTTGAAGAACTCGGTGCGAAAACCGGGTAGATAAAGTGTTAATTGCCGCAACCCTCCCCACCCGACAACAAACTCCCAACCGATTCCTCCGGTAAACTTCCCTATCAACGATCACGCAACACTTGAACTTCGCCGTTCTCCTTCGTTCCGGCGTTCGTCAGAGAACGGCTTCCACCGGTGGCCGTTTACACAGAGCGAAATTTTTTCTTCTTTCGCCGTGGGGTGGGTCGGTTGGCGCAGCTCGGCCAGAAAATCCAACGGCGTGGCCGTATAAAAGGTTCCATCAGCGTGACTTCGTATAATTCACGAGCCGAATGCGATCCGTTGGAGAGGGAATGTTATCTCTTCGCCTCTCCTCTTCGGGGACAGAAGAGTCAGCGCGGCGCGGCGCGGCGCGGTGCGTTGATGGAAATGAAATAACGCTCGAATAATTATCTGCGCCGGAGCGTGTGCGATTCGAGCGAGCTAAGTCGAAAAAGGGGGATGTCCGCTCAGCTCCGCTTTGCTCTGCTTTGCTCTTCTCTGCTCATGGCTGGTATCCAGCCGGTTTCGTGTGTGCACGCGTACGCGTTTCGCGATACTCGAGCGTGATTACGGCGACGCATTTATATCCGGCCGGGCTGTCACAGCCACTCCCGGACTTTGTCTACGCGAGCCGCGTCGCAACGGTGCATACACATTCCGAATATTGGCAATCGGGGGCATCGCATTTAATTTCGGCTCCCGGCGTCCACAGGAAACGACAAACATTTTGTTCAAACATTTGACAAACACTCGTTGCCCGAGCCGGGCTCGCTTGCCGCCGCCTACTCGCTTATTCTCTCTCTCTCTCTCTCTCTCTCTCTCTCTCTCTCTCTCTCTCTCTCTTTTCTCCCTTTCTCTGTTTCAATCTCTCTCTGTCTCTCTCTATCTCTGTTTCTCTCTTCGGCCCCCCGAAACAACTCTGTCGCTTCGGCAAACAACAGCGAAACCGAGACGAAAAAGGAGGGAAAGAGAGACCCGGGGGATGCTTGTTTTGCTACTATCCGCGCGCCGAAGTTCGCCGGGCTGCATACCTTGGGGCGCTCGTTCCCCCCTTGCATCCACCCCTCTCGCCGTACCCCCCAGGTTCAACCTCTTCACCCCCGCTTTGCACTCTCTTCTCTTTCACTCACCCCCGGTTTGCCGGAGACCCGGTCTTTTCCACTCGGACCCCGCTTTGTCGTACTCCATTCTTCCCACTCGCTTTCTGTACCACTGTGTCCCGGCTCGGTGTAGTTATTGGTCACCACTTCCGCTCTTGTACCCGGAATCGAAACTGTTTGTCGTTCACCTGTGTTTCGTACTGACTGGCCCACCTGATCCCGGTTACTTCGACCGCGGGTAATCCGATGATTCGTCGAACGCTTCGACGATTGTGACGTCCACTATCCCGCTGTACACTTGAGCATACTCCAATTAATTTCATACAGTTTTGCGATTTAAAGTCGTTACACGCGGCACAACATTCAGGCAATCCATCCGACTTTCTCCTGGTAGATTGTTTCAATATTTCATGCAGTAGGCACGTTGCATGAAACATTTTAACAAGCAAGGCAAGTCTTTTCACTACCTGCACCATGATTTATTTTACGGTTACTGATCAGAACCTCTTCATTATTTCTCAGAAGAAGAGGGAAGTTTATATTTGTTATGTGTCTATGCAGTCTTCAATGGCTAGACGTCAACGCCAAAATAGAATTTTATTTCGCTGTCAAAGAAATTAATGACACACATATTAATCAGTGCACCGTAGCAAAATAAAAATCGTCCAGGTGAATCGCAACAATCCAAAGTTGAATGAAAATGCATTTTCTCTTTCAATCATTGTAAAAAGTCGGAAGTAGTGCGACATAAGATACGCCTTAAACTTTTCTAGTGTATTTTTATCGTAAATGCATACAAACCGTAGTCTATCTATTATTTTCTGTTCATTTAACAGGGTACCAAGTCATTCCCGGTAATTAAAGTGTTGGCAGAAAAGAATGGCGGAGGTGCTGGTTGGAAAATGTTGCAAATAGATTGTTTCTTTCGACAAGGATGTTTCGAAGTGAGAAAGAGCGAGGATCGGACGCGCAGAGTGTCCCGATGAAACGCGAAGGAATCAATTATTTAAGAAAGGATTACGCATCGCAGGGACGTCGAATTAGCAAGTCATCCTCGGAGTCGGCGTAACAATCGGGCGACAGCCTGAAGAGGTCCCGGTCGTTCCGAAATTGATCGCGCAGCCGGATCATTCGAAGGTCGACGAACCAGTCAGCGGATAATAAAGACGTTTCGGTGAGGATGTGGCTGGATAACCCCAGGACCCTCGGCCTCCGCCGAATCCGCCGCAATCAGGTGTGCGCATGTATGTATACCGTTATTACTCGTGGCAGCCAGCCACTGAAACGTTCAATTATCTACGCCGGCCGCGTCACGGCCCATTGGCCGCCTCATTCGGCCGCTGAAAAGAGGCTGCCTCGGTAGGTTAGCCTGAATGAACGTCAAACGTCTCTCTCTCTGATTCGAGAGAGGATCGGCCGGAGATCCTCTCGAGACCTGTTCCCCGTTCCTCCTTTTCATAGGGCTCGGTGATCGCGCGGATCCACACGCCGCTAATCAGATCCTTCAGAAGCTCTACCCTTTATTCATTGTGCGTGTCTACTTTCTAACCGGTGTGTATTTTGACGCGGCGAACAATCACCGACCAATTACGAGACCCTCTCAGGGTACCTGACACATGAATAGC